>NW_021963156.1:72627-170264 GCF_901765095.1 Microcaecilia unicolor | reverse complement strand
ACACCTAATTTATAAATATGCCTAAAGTTCCGTGTGGTTTATAGAATATGCCCAGCATCCATCTGGATGACTAGATTTAGTAGTGGCCAGTTACGCCAAGTAAAACTTGGTGTAAATGCTGACATCTAAATTATGCATGGATAGGGTGTATTCTATAACAATGTGCATAGATTTTAGAAACATCCATGACACGCCCATGACCACATCCCCTTTTCAACTATGTGACTTAGAATTTAGGTGCATCACGTTATAGATTACACTTAGACAGTTGTGTGCGTAAATTCTAATTAATGCCAAATAGTGTCAAGTGGCAATGATCAGCACTGATTGGCTTGTTAACTAATTAAGTTGCATGTGTAAATTCAGAATACAACCAGATTTGCGTGCTCAATTTGTTGCACTATGCAGAATCCGGGGGTAAGGGAATTGGTTAAAAAGAGGGGTGAAAGGTATGCTGGTGCATGGTCATAATTTAATCAAAAAGCTTCAATTTGACATCCACCTTTGCCAGATCCAAGATGGCATTGTAGCGAGTTGCTGCACCAGACGCCCCCAGACGCGCTCCGAGTTAGAGCTGAGGAGGACTCCTGAACCCCTCGCGAGATGGGGAAAAGGAGAGGAAAAGTACGGGAGTTTCCCTCAACCCCTACTAGGACTCACCCCTCCCAGCAACCGACGTTGTAACGCTTTGGGGTGACGATGGACCTATTCAGGCTTCTTCCCCTGCTACCGGTGCTGACGTATCTGAGTTGGCCAGCAGTGCGGACAGGGTTTCTTTGAGCCCCGTCGTGCGTGCAGCTCTCCCACAGCCAGGACGAGGAGGCATGGAAGCGGGGCCTGCAGTTCAGCTTCCAGGAGAAGAGGAGCAGAATGTACAGGGAGGGATGCTGCCCATGCCAGATGAGGTGGTGGAGAGTGGTCTGGTAGGACAACAAATTTCAAATTTGCCTTTGAAGATAGTTACTAATTTGAACCAGATCCTTAACCACCCCCTCCCCATGCTTTCATTGGGGTCATTAAGTAAACTAGCCTAGTTACAATGGAGTCACTCTGGGATTTGATATTCACTTTGCATTCCTCCCTGCAATCTTTGATTTAAAAAAATACAGTGCAAATTAAGATTTTGTCTGAGGCAGTCCTAATCCAGGAGCAAATAAATACCCAACAGTTTTCTGAAGTGAAACAACTTGGGGAAAACTTACACAAATTGGAGAATTTGAGTCGTCTCAATTAAGGAAAGGAACTTTATCTTACGTAGGTTAGAATATTTGGAAAATCAATCTAGGAAACTTAATCTGAGACTAACCAATTTCCCAAGGTCTCCATTGATAACACCTGTGGATATA
Source organism: Microcaecilia unicolor (assembly GCF_901765095.1). Taxonomy (NCBI): domain Eukaryota; kingdom Metazoa; phylum Chordata; class Amphibia; order Gymnophiona; family Siphonopidae; genus Microcaecilia; species Microcaecilia unicolor. The sequence continues at coordinate 168,918 of NW_021963156.1, read as the reverse complement.
GTTAAAAAATATTTGGTTGAGGTTCTGGGGATGTCGAGTGACTCACTGCCTCCTATAGTTCGTGTGCAATATCTTCAGAATATTATAAAATCTGGTAATGGAACTTTTCAACCACACATGGGAGATGGTATGAACTTAACATCCTTTTTGGAATCATCATTGGAAGTTGTTACCCAAAGAACTACTGCCGTGGTGTCTTTTGCTCTGGAAATGGATCGAGATGCTGTTCTGAGACTTTTCTTCAGGCATTTGGACTCTGTTTTTAGGAGCTAAAATAAGAATCTACCCAGATTTATCTAGAGAAACGCAGAAGAGGCGCAAGGCCTTTTTGGCTATGAGTCAGAGAACTTTGGCTTTAGGGGTCAATTTTGTACTTAAATTTCCTTGTATATGTCGAATATTATTTCAGTCAAAAATTTTTCAATTCTTTGATACTGAGCAGTTAGAAGGTTTTTTGGTTTCTAAGGAAGAAGTGAATGTGAATGTGATTGTTAACTAATAGAAGTACACTGTGTGATAGTTTGGGAAAAGAAAATAGGTCAGCAGTACCTCCTGTGTTGATTTATGTTAAAGTAGTATTAACAATATTTTTATTTCTTTTTCTTGGATCTGTATTTCTATTATTTCCTAATTGTTAAGGTCGAAGGAGTAAAACTTAATTTCAACTTCATGTAAATAAAGATAATTGGTTGAAGGCTGTATTACAAATTGCAATATCATCTCTGTTTGAGCTGTATAAAATATAAATAATAAAGAAAATATACATAAAAAGCATCAATTTTAGTGCTATCAGGCTAAAGATAAGGGGCATGTTGACTAAGGTGTGCTAAGCATTTAACACGAGTTTTAGCCAATGCTGTTAGTGAGAACCCATACATATGTTTAGCGCAAGTTAAAAAAACCCGCACAGTAAAAGTTCAGTGTTAACTGTATAGCTCTGGAAGTGGCAGGGACTCAGCAGGGTATGGGCAGAGAGTGGGTGTAGACAGCATGTGGTGGGTAGCATACTGTCACATGTGTAGTTAACATGATTTCACCTAATGCCACCTCAAAGGATGGTGAGCCCTGTTTATTACAGCGCGCTAGTGTTTTTAGCGCGTGCTAAAATTAGCACACGCTAAAACTTCTAGCACGACCTTAGTGCAACTTAGTAAACAGGACCCAGTGTTAGGTGAATTCACACTCATTCTATATATGGTGCCTGAAAATTCCACGTGGAAAAAAAATACACCTATGTTTTATAAAATAGGCTTAAATTTCTGCACGGTATATAGAGTAATGCTGAGTGCCTCTCCACATGACCAAATGTAGTCATGGCCATTTATGCCATGTTTTACTTGGTGTAAATCCTGATGCCTATATCAGGGGTGTAGCCAGACCTCGAGGTGGGAGGGGGCCAGAGCCTAAAGTTGGGGGGGCACATTTTGGTCCATCTCCCCGCTGCCCCTCCACCGCCCTGCCGCTCTCCACCCACTGCCACCGCTGCACATACCTTGGCTAGAGGGGTCCCCAACTCCTGCCAGTTGAAGCACCGCCACTGCCGCTGCACATACCTTGGCTGGCCCCCACCAGCTGCAACACCACTGCCGCCGCCGCTGCATATACCTTGGCTGGTGGGGGTCCCCAACCTCCACTAGCTGAAGCACCACTGCCACTGCCGCACATACCTTGGCTGGCAGGGATCCCCAACTTCCACCAGCAGAAGTATTTGTCCAGCGCTGGTCTCTGGTCCCGCCATATTGCTTACCCTGCTCTCTCTTCCCCGTGTGTCTGGCATGTTTGTTTTAATGAAATCGAGAATGCGCGCATGCTCAGTTTTACTAAAATGAGCGTGCCAGATGTGAGTGGAAGAGAGAGCCAGCCAAACCAGGGGCACATACCAATTTGGGGGGGGGGGGCCCTGTAGCTACACCATTGGCCTATATTAGGCGCAGACCCCTAGATTTTATATATGGCATCTAGATTCCATGCAGAGATATGTGTGTAACTTAATTTGTGTAACAAGGTAATCAGCATCTTTAACAGCACTTAAGCAATAATGAGCACTAATTGGCAATAATTACAATTTATGCGCGGAAATCACTAAGCGTATCGTATAAACAACTGCGCCTAAATTGCAAAGCATGCAGTTCAAAATAAACATGCGTACCTTAAAAGGGGCATATGTATGGGTGTTTTGTGGGTGTTTCAAAATTTTTGCACGTAATTACGGGTCAGTGTGCCTAAATCTAAAAACAGGGATTTACACCAGGTTTTTATTGGTGTAAATGGACATGCATAGATTTAGGTACTATGGTATCAACTAAGCATATTCTATCCATTGCACCTAAATCTTATAGAATACACTTAGGTCTGTGCATATGTTTTACGCACCATGTATAGAATCTGGCCCAGAATGGGTATATTCTATAACAATGTGCATAGATTTTAGAAATGCCCATGCCTCGCCCATGGCCATGCCCCCTTTTCAACTATGTGACTTAGAATTTAGGCTCACCACATTACAGAATATGCTTAGCAAGTTGTGCGCGTAAATCTTAATGCCAATTGGTGTTGATAATTGCTTGTTAATATCCAAGTAACAGCAATGATTAGCTAGTTAAGTAATTAAGTTACATGCATTGTTATAGAACACGCTTTGATTTCCGCACAGAAATTAAGGCGCTATATATAGAATCCCGGGGATAGCGCCTAAAAGTAAGGTGCGTTACAGTATTTTTCTGTGAAAACGGCAGGGGAAATACTGGTCATATACCCAACAGTTGCTGCAGAGCCTTTCCACATAGAGCACATTGTTTTTACCTGTTAACCTACATTAAATGCAGAACCTTAATGCTCTCAAGTAAACATGCCCTTAAGTCTGTTCAAGTGTGCTAGAGTTACAAGATACTTTATTAAGCCAACTTTAGATAATGATTATATTGATTTGACTTAACCAATTATCTCTTCTTGAATTTCCCATTTAAAATTTACTGGATAACTTTCCAATTAAATTTAGATATAGACTTCCTAGTGTGTGTGTGTGTGTGTGTGTGTGTATATATATATATATATATATGCTGCATTTGTATCCCACATTTTCCCACCTATTTGCAGGCTCAATGTGGCTTACATTATGTCGCAAAGGCAGACATTATTAACAGAATACAAAATATTGTTGCAAATAAGGTACAATGCAATTGATATAGGTTATAAGTAAATTATTTTCCATTATAATTATTAAAAATAATATTCATATTGCTATATACCATTTTATTACATACAACTACATCCTATATTTTTCTGTACTGTAGGTGTGTTCCTGTAGCATGGATTGTTAGGGTTAGCTATTTAGAAAATTAAACAGATGTAGAAACAAAGATGCAGTTTTTACTCACTTTTCAAACATATTAGGATTGTCTGTGTGCCATCTTACTTTTAACCTTGCTAATGCTAAACATTTTAGTTTGCTATCTCCAGGCAAGAATAGGCCTCTTAACATTAACCTTTGCTAATGAGTCATTTCTTAAGGACACCATGCTTAACACTGCTGTAGGCATGAAATATGATGTTCCTTATCTGAAAATGCGGACTAATACTGTTGAAAAGCTTAACAAGAGTCTAGGAATTACTGGCTAGGATATAACATTGTATAAAGCAAACTCATGCATAATGTTTTTACCATCTTGATGAGCCCCGCAGTGGTTAAACTGAAGATGACCTACAGCAGGGAGCCCCAAACTTATCAAGAGAAGAGCTATGGGGCCCTTTTACAAAGGCGCGCTGAAAAATGGCCTGCGGTAGTATAGACGTGTGTTTTGGGTATGCGCAGAATCACTTTTCAGTGCACCTGTAAAAAATGCCTTTTTAAAATTTTTGCCGAAAATGGACGTGTGGCATAATGAAAACTCCCCAGCGTCCATTTTGGGTCTGAGACGTTACCACGAGCCATTGACCTAGCGGTAAAGATTGCAGTGGCCTCAAATACAAATCTACATACGCATCAAGCTTTTCCTTCATTGGAACACAGCTTTGGAATGCACTGCCTAAATTCTTAAAATCAACTCAGAACCATCTAAACTTCCGGAAATTATTGAAGACTATCCTGTTCAAGAAGGCTTACCTTCCAGACATAACTTAGTCTACTTCTTCTTTGTTACAGCAAAATTTATGGACCCTAATGTTCTTTTATTATCTTCTATTGTCTTTGTTGTTTTATACGATATGTTCATGATTAATATTTTGCTATGACATTGTCTAATGATATTTTTACTGTACTGTAGCCTACCCATGATATTGTGTAAGCCACATTGAGCCTGCAACTAGTGGGAAAATGTGAGGTATAAATGTGTTAAATAAATAAAATAAACTACGCGGTAATGACCTATGCACATCAAATGCCACTTGGTGTGTGCCCAATATGCACATCCGAAAAAAATATATTTTTTGGACGCAGGTATTGGATGTGCACCAAAAATGAAATTATTGCAACAGTCACACAGTAGCCGGGCGGTAGCTCCATTTTGGCACACGTTGGGTGCGCATAAACGCTTATGTAGCTTAGTAAAAGGGCCCCTATGTGAGCGTTTCAAAATAGGCTGCTCCTTCTTGAAGCTTTTTGAGCTTGTTGCTCTGCTGTAGTACCATCATCTTCAGCTGGTGGGGACTGGGTACTTGCTAAAGAAAAAAAAGGAACTAAAACTTTCTATATGGGCTGGATATAGCGAAGGGCAAAAAAGTATGGCAGACTGGATAGTGAATTCTGTGGGCAGCACCTGGGAAGCCCTGACGAAAAAGAACTGAAATTTCCATTCTTATATTTTAAATCCTTGATCATGCAAACTGTTCAGCCAACATCCTGGACCTTCTGTTTTGGGGACCAACTGTTGATGGTCATTCACCAATGCACCTCTTAGGTTTTATTTGTCCTGCATAAGCCATCCCAATTATTTTAAGCAGGAATATGTCTTACTGATTGTCTTTTAATCTTAAGCTCCTCTTTTACACTCTATGAGAGAAAAGATGTTCAAATTAGGCATTCTCTCTTCTATTCGATTAGTGGTCCTTTTACTAAAGGGTTGGCATGTGGCAATGACCAATCCAGAACTACTGCTAGCCCAATGTGGGTGCCAGCAGTAGCTCCACCCCCCAGCATGTGCCATTTCTAGTGCTAGTGGTAATTAGGGAAAACTATTTCTGCAGGGGGATACCTGGCGGTAATTGGGTAGTGCCACACACTGCCCAGTTACCGCCGGGTTAGTGCGGGAGCCTTACTGCAACCTCGATGGGTGGTGGTAAGTGCTCCCTCCAAAATGGCTTTGCGGCAAGTACAAACTTAGCGCATGGCTGTTTCATTTTTTCCAATTTTCACCCACTGTGGTAAAAGGGGCCCTGGCGTGCAGCAAAAATTGCTGTTGCAGGGCCCTTTTTTTGCAGCTTAGTAAATGGGCCCCTTACAGAAGGTGAAAAAAGTGTAAAGACAGAGTAGGCCTTTGTTGCTGATGTATTAACAATATCTCTGCCAGAAATTGTGGCACTGGCCTTTTTAGAAGTATTTTATTATGTAACCATCATATCTCTCTAACTACACATTTGACTCTCATTCATACTCCCTCTTCGCATTTTCTTTCATATGTATCCTCTATCCTCCCTCATTCTATACACTTGCACATACAAGTTTACACTTAGGGCTAGATTCTGTATATGGCGCCTAAACAAATCATTGCCAAAAATAGCGCTATTCTATAAACCACACTTAGCACAGTTTATAGACAGCGTTTACACCTGGGAGCTGAGGCACGGAGGAAACCAAAGAGGCTCTGTTTACCAGCGGAGAAACCAAAAGAGGTTCTATTTACCAGCGAAACGTGGTCACAACAGGTCTGGAACTCATTCAATAAAGATTTGTTTGGACATTTTCCTGTCTGCTTTGCTGTTTAACTTTAGGCACGGCCATTTGTACTAACTGAAATGTGGTGCAAATGTACGTGCCTAAATTAGGCGCATATCCCCCGCATTCTATAACAACATACGTAAAATGTTAGGAGTGCCCCCATGGCGACGGTAACTACTGCACTTTCTGGCCTAATACAATTTGTGGCAGGCAGCAGCGCAGCAAGCATATGCTGCTGACTCCATACTGAGTTGACCGTGTGGAGGCACTGTAGTGTTTGGCCAGAAGATAGTGATAAAAGACCCCTGAGAAGGCCTTTTGGCCGAAACACGGACCGTGTAGGGTCATAATAAAATACTTTGGCTTTTCTACACCCGTGATTTTAGTTTGGTCTTTCTGGATTCCTTCCGCTTGTTTTTGTTGTTTTCTTGTGTTTTTGTGGGAGACTTGGACTCTCTTTGTTGTGTGTGATTAGTAAACAGGGCCCTTAATCACAGAGAACCATATAATTTGCTCCATAATACTGAGGTCACAGCTCTATATGGACCACTGAACAAACAAACAAACAAACAAACAAAAGTATTTCAGTGCCCTTTTAAATGGCTGCAAAGTTGTACTCAAATGTAAATAACCAGGTAATTTATTCCATAACACTGGTCTCCCCTTATTGAAAATGCAGCATCTCTTGACTCTGCATAGTGAATGTTTAGCATTAGTAATGATGGCACAACAAATTGTCGTAACCCATCAGATATTAATAATTTTATTAGTCTATATAACAGCATGGCCTGTGCCAAATATAGAGGTACAGTTAACAAATCGTTGTTACAGCAATGTCAAAACTTCCCCCCCTCTTTACTAAACCACGCAACTGGCTGCCATGTAGAAATGCTGTGTGGCTTAGTAAACAGGGGGATTTGTAGACAATCCTATACTCTACTGGTAGTCAGTGCAGTTGTTTCAACCCAGGTGTGATATGTTTGAATTTTCCACAACCCAATTTCATAGAGAGACAGTTACCCACTTTGATTGTAAATTCTGTCAAAATGAAAGTAGCATTAGAAAAGCAGTTTGGGAACTACCGTAAACAAATTGCTGTGCCAATCCAAGAAATAATTTGTTCTTGGTAGATTACTGTATCTAGCACAAAAAATAAATATGATCAAATGACAACAAACATACACTACAAAACAATATTAAACATCTTAAAAACAATAAAACAGTAAAATAAAAATAAAATGTTTTAATAAAAAACAACAAAAAAAGATCAATTCCTACTGAAAGCCTTGCAGAAAATTGGACTTTACGTACAGTAAAGTTTAGGAAGCATTATTAATCTGGCATAATTTCACTCAGTAACACATTCCAATAGAAGGAGTAGAAGAGAGTCTTTTTTTGTAAGTCAAAGTTAGTTATGCAAAATGTACTTTAGGAATGGAGACTTTACATGAATCAAGAGACTATAATGAAGGAATTGGAATATACTTTGCAAAAACAGTTTTTAAAAATTTGCTTTGTCACATGAGGGGCCAATGCTGTACTTTCTAATTCACAGGGCAGTTGTCACACAATATAAAAAAAAAAAACAATTGTAGACATAACAAATAGGTTGGCATGTGTGCAAATGCTATGAAACACTTTTTTTTTGCCAGGAGGTATTTATGCTTTTTGACTTTGCTAAACAATTGTGGGGATCTGATAGTTGACATTTTTCTCATCATATTCTACGGAGTTGGTTGTATCCTGTAAGTGTGTGGGAGGATAATTAAGAGCCTCTTTTAGTAAACCATGCTAGTGATTCCCTGTGCGACAAATGGGCTACATCACATTTGCTGCATGGGAATCATTAGCATGGTTTAGTAAAAGAGGCCCTAAGTGAGACAGGATTGTGGCTGAAATGTGGGGGAAGCTATTTTGTTTTGCCTGTTAAATTGTGCTAACATCATGTTTGATCACTTTTTGTAGATGCTGAATGCATTTTCTGCACTCAAATCCACTGTTGTTGGTACTATCTTTGCATGTCTGAAAAAAATGAGCCTTTTTTTATTTATGTATCAAATTTGGGAAATTCCCTTAAATCAACATTCCAAAGCATATTGAAAAGATTGATATGTTTTGCCCTATGAAGATAGGTCTGTATAAACTCCCTCCATTTGATTTCATCTTCATTTATTAAATTATATATCAGCTCCCTTGTACAGCTCAAAGTGGGGCACAACAATAAAACACCACAATTAAAACACCAATACAATTAAATATCTACCAGACAACAGGGCCAGTCTTAGGCAGGGGTGAGAGGAGCAGTCGCACAGAGCCCCGCGGTGCTCCCTCCCGCTCCCAGCTACTGCCGTAATCTGACTCCTTGCCTCCCCTCCCCCGAACCGCAGGGTGCCCTCCTGGTACACACCCGAGGCCGCCCTGGTGGTGTAGTGGAGTCTTTGGGGCAGGAAAGATCCCCGTCTCTCCTGCCAGCTGCCAGCACTGATGCCTTGTTGCTGCATCGCTCTTTAAAAATGGCTGCCAAGACTTCCAGCGGCAGCCTTGCGAGACTTCTGCGAGACAATACTCCAGCACGGAACCTACTGAACCCTGAACAACCATTTTCAAAGCAGAAGCCTCTAAAAATAGATGTGGTTACCTATTCTACTAAAGTGCAATGAAATCTGGGCTTTAACACATTTTAGTTCAAGATTTTCCTGCACTCTTAACCCAGATTTAATGCAGCACTTGTGGGAGGATTTTAAAAAATGTTTTAATAAAGATTGTGTGCTAATATTGTCATGTTGCCTGAATACAGTTAACATGGGAGCACTTACCACCTCCTATTTAGCAGGTACTAGGTGCTCCTATGTTAACTTGTATTATCCAGTTAGTGTAAACTAATCCTAACATGCAAGCAGGACACCATAGGAATGCTTTTCTTTACCTATACATGTTCCTCCTAAAAATATATATTTTTAAATAGGTAACGTGTGGCTTAGCATGCACAAACAGGCAAATTACTGCAAAACACTTTAAAGCATTCTGGGCCTTATTCCATACAGGTTATGCTCCTAAATTTATGTTCCTAAAATGTATGCTTCTAAATTTATGAACATAATTTATGCTCCTAAATTACAAGCTTAGTCTATTTTGGAGCACAGATTAGGCTCGTAATCTAGGAGCATAAATTATGCTCATAAATTTAGGAGCAAACATTTTAGAAACATACATTTAGGAGCATATACTTTATAGAATAAGGCCCTCTGCAGTAGCCTTTTAGCTTGCGCTAATTTCATATTGAGGGTTAGATTCTATATATGGTGCCAAAAAACTTTATTCTATAAGTTGAGTTTAAAGTTAAATGCAGTTTATAGAATAGCACTTAAGCCTGGGAATTGTGCCTAAATTTAGGTGTGGCCACTTGCACCAACTAAAATGTGGTGCAAATGTACGTGCCTACATTAGGCGCCTATCCCTATTATTCTATAACAATACACGTTAATTTTAGGAATGCCTTGTTATGCCTATGACACTCCCATTTTCAGGCCCCCTTTCTCAGATTGCGCTTACATGCCAATTAAATCTAATTAGTGCCAATAATTGCTTGTTAAACCAATTATTGGTGCTAATTAGCTTGTTCAATTAAAATGTACTTGTGAGTTTTATAGAATTGGGGGGTAAGAGCTTAACACCATTTACAAGTCCTTTTACTAAACTGCAATGAAAAGGACCCTATGGTAGCGTTGGGGCAGTTTTTGCAAAAAAGCCCCTAAAAAAGACTTGGCCATGCGGTAAGATTATTTTTACCACATGGCCATGCGGAGAGAGCACTTACTGCCACCCATTGAGGTGGCGGTAAGGGCATCCACGGTTACCCGGTGGTAACTGCTGCCCAATTACCGCTGGGTTAGCACCGCGCTAGAAATTATGGAATTATTTTCTGTAGCACCGGAAATGGCATGTGCTCGACTCCTAGGGTTTCCTAACCGGATGCAAAATATGACAGTCCAGGTTGAGCCCTGTATCCAAAACAAACAACTAATCTTGCACTTTCTCCATCTTAATTCTTCTAATTTTATTCCACTGACACCTCATTCTGTACAACTGGATCTGGTTGGTGGGGGGGGGGGGGGGGGGGGTTAGAATTTCCTTGCACTTCTTCAGAGAATCACGGCCTTGTTTCACTCAACAATAGCCAGCTACCCTGCATCCAAGTTATTATCTGCTCTAACCTTATATTCAAACCATAATGTGCTAAATGAAACCAACTCTCTATCATCAACATAAACATAAACATATCCTCGACAATCAGATCTCAAATAAGAACCCCCAAAGCTTGCATCAGGATACTGAATAAAATCAGCAATACAGTCATTAGCAGGCTATCACTATACTGAGGCTCTAGAGCAGCAATATTTCAAATTTAGGATTGGGAAATAAGAAGAGCTATTTATCTTATACCTCTCTGGCAGCTATAGGTAAGTTTTTTTCACAGTTCATTCTGCTGACATTTTTCATTTGAAGGTCAGGGCAGTGAATGCAGCTGTGCTGTGCAGAAAAAAGGGTTATACAAGCCTCTGGATTCTCTAAATGACGTACTATCCCGAGACCATGTGCCACTAAATTGTCTAACAAGCCAATTAGCGCCAATAATTGAGTGCTAATCAATTATTTTCATTAATTGGCAAACAATATGGATTTGCATGCACACCTTGCTAAGTGGTATTCTGTAAAGATCCATGCGCAATTCTTATAGGGGTCCTTTACCAAGCTGCAGTAAAAAAGCACCCTGCCGGTAGCAGTGGGGGCTGTTTTTGCTGCCCGTCAGGGCCTTTTTTTACTGCAGCGGGTTAAAAAGCCCCTACAAAAGACACGGTAACGCAGTAAGATTATTCTTACTGCTTGGCCATGTGAAGGGTAGCACTTACCACCATCCATTGAGGTGGCAATAAGTGCTCCTGCGGTAACCCGGTGGTAACCGTTGCACTACCCAATTACCGCCACTCTAGAAATTATGGAATTATTTTCTGTAGCACTGGAACTGGTGCGCACTCGAGGTGGAACTACCGCCGGCAGCTGCATTGGGCTGGTGCTAGTTCCGGGTTGCCATGCAGCAACCCATTAGGAACAGGCCGCCGAGAGGGGGGGCAGGGGGGGATAAAAATTCCCCGGGCCTCCAAGGGGGGCCCGGTGCTGCAGTCCCACCCGCCCCCCTCGGTTCCATTGTCAACTCGTCTGCCACCGGGCCGGGCCCCCTGCATTGAAATCACAGCGCCTCTCACCTCCGTGTGAAAGCGCTGCAGGCAGCAGCAGATGCCTCCCTTCGGGCCTCCTTCCCTCCCTGTGTCCCGCCCTTGTCTGATGTAACTTCCGCGAGGGCGGGACAGGGAGGGAAGGAGGCCCGAAGGGAGGCGATCTGCTGCTGCCTGCAGCGCTTTCACACGGAGGTGAGAGGCGCTGTGATTCCAATGCACAGGGCCTGGCCTGGTGGCGGACGGAGGGGGGCGAATAGGGGAGCAGCAGCCTTGGGGGGGGGGGGGGAGTGGCGGTGGCAGGACCAGGGCCCCGGGGGCGGCCTTGCCCCGGGCCCGGCCCAATCTCTAGGTGGCCCTGTTTAGGAAAAGGGCCCCATAGCGCACAATTCAAAAGGGGGCATGGCCATGGGAGGGGTATGGCCGGGTCAGGGTATTCACTAAAGATGTGTGCAGTATTACTGAATACCAGGGATCCGCACCTAAATTATGCACCAGGATTTACACCAGGGTTCAGTTAGTCTAGATCCTAACACCCAAAGTTTGGTGCGGTAATCATCTCTAAGTTCTATTCTAAATATTGTGAGGAATGGGTTGATAAGCAGAAGCGGAAGGGGAGAAAAGGGGCCCTGCTTCCATGTAGAGGGGAAGAGGGGAAAGAGGGTGACTACAGAAACTACCGATCCCAGAAGGCCGCGCAAAGTAAAGGGGGGGAAGAGAGGGGAAACTACAAGTCCCAGAAGCCTGAGTTGAGCAGGAAACAGGAGGTGGAGGACTTGCCTTCTCAGAGAAGCAAGGGGGAGGAGGCTGATTGGGAAATGAAGTCTGAGGAAGGGAATGAGGAACACCTGCTGGGGGAGGGAGGGGCTGAGCATATGGACTGGCAAGAGGGAGAAGGAGGGGGGGAACAAGAGGAGATGGATATCTCCGCTTTTGCTCGGGGCCAGGAGGGGATCAAAGGAAAGTAAGTCCTGGAAAACAGACTGTATGAGTGCTAACCCTGTGTGGGTGGTTGTCAGGAGTGAGTGCTGACAAATGAGGGAGGTGGGTCTCTAGGTTTAGCTGACAAGGAACTGCTAGAACCTAGGGGAACTCATACAGCAGCGGAAAGTTTGCAACAAGATAGCATTTGAACTTGAGAACTGAACTTTGGATTAGAACTCTATAAGGGGGAGAGAAATGAACTGAAGGGGCCTGTGCCAGGAACAGGACCCGTATAGAAGCATTGTTCACTTGGGAGCCTGGCTGGAGAGAAGCAGGGAGCCGATAGACCTGGTTGCTGGCCTAAAACAACTTTGCAGGCGTGATCTGCTAAAAGTAGATGACGGCCTCCACCTGAGGAAAAGAACTATTGTCCCGCAGGACAAAGGGGGAGGAAGGGGAGAACGGACACAGGGGGTCCCAGTAGACGGAACTGTTTTCTTTTGGCTACCCAAAGAGGAGTATCTTTTCAGTAGGCCGCCAGTCCTGGAACTGATTGAACGGACTTCAGGCGGGAGTGAACTCAGCAGAGGAAGCATGATCTGTGTTTGAATACCAGCAAGGAGGATTACTAGCAGTGCGGAGGTGATTCCCGATCAGGGCAAGGAGGAGGCAACACCTCGAGCGGTGGACCAGTACCGAGGTGACAAGTGGTGGCAGTGGTGGGATCGATCGAGCCCAGGTTCCAGTGAGCCGAAAGTGGACGCGGAGGAGGGATTCGAGCAGGAGAGCTTAAACCCGAAAGCGGACAAACCTCCAGCTTCTGGTGAGCATATCAGGAGCTGGGAGGGGTTGGAGTGAAAAGTTGGAGTATTGTGAAAAGGCCACACTTGGTGTTTTTCTGTTGTTTTTTTTTTGTAGGTGGAGGGTCAAGGTGGTCAGGATGGATCCGAAGGAGATGTTTGCCTTTATGACGCACCAATTCCAAAAACAACAGGAGATGGCACATAAACTTATGGAGGAGTCGTTGGCGGCTTCCAGAGCTCAGCAGCAACCCCTTTTGGACCTATTTCAGGAATTCCTCCGAGGCGGAGGAAGAGGGCCGCTGCTGGGTGAGAGTGGTGCAACTTTACGGGGCGAAGGGCCAGCTGGACTGGTAGGGCATACGGGGGTGAACTGGCTACCGTGGGGAAAGTTGACTGATGCTGATAATATTGAAGATTATCTGGGGGCTTTTGAGAGGGTGGCGGGGGCAGCGGGATGGCCGCAGGAGCAGTGGACAATAAGGCTAGCTCCTGCGCTGTCGGGGGAGGCTTTAGCGGCTTTTCGGGCCCTACCTACTGGACATATAACAGATTACCCAAGTCTGAAAGCAGCTATTTTGGACAGGTTTGGGCTAAGCAAACATGCGTACAGGAGGAGGTTTCGGGAATTCAAGTGGGTGGAAGGGGAGACTCCAAGGGTGCTGGCTCAGAAATTAAGAGATTTGGCGGGGAAATGGTTAGAGCCAGAACGACGGTCAATGCAGCAAATAATGGAAGAGCTAGTTCTGGAACAGTTCTTGGAGTCCTTGCCCAGAGGTCTGCAAGTAGATTTAATAAAAAGGGGCTGCGGGACCCTGGAGGAAGCAATTCAGAGTATGGAGTGCTTCCTCGAGTCGCAGCATTGTGCTCGCAAAGGGCCCCAGCAAGGGGGGGGGGGGGGGGGGGTGGGTAGTCCTAAGGGTAGCAAGGTTCCTGAAGTAAAGGCCATGAGGAGTTGGGAGGGAAGTAAGGTGGACGAGAGAATGTGTTATCGTTGTGGGAGGAAGGGCCATGTGAAGAGAGACTGTTTTGTTAAATTGCAATTGGTGACCGGAGGGAGGAGGGGTGGCAGGCCGGAATTCTGCCAACAGGTGGAAGTGATGGGGGTGGAGGTGGAAGGACTGTTGGACTCCGGAGCGGATCAAACTATGCTGGCTCAGTCCTTGTGGGAACAGATCATGGTGAAAGGAGCAGGGAGAGTTGGGAGGAAGGGACAGGAGGTCACGATACAGTGTGTGCATGGGGCCGCTAGTAGATACCCGCTGCGGCATGTTAGGATAGTGGGTCCTTTGGGAGTGCATTGGGTCTGGGTGGCGGTTCTGCCTAGGTTGCCGCGAGCCCTTATTCTGGGAAGGGATTGGCCCCCATTTTCGCAGTATTTAAGAGAGAAAAAAGGTTTAGTGGTTACCCGGGCCCAGCGGAGGGGGGAGGGGGAGCAGGAGCAGGCTTTATCTCGGATATTTCCGTTTCAGATGGAGATACTGGGTACCCCGGGGAAAACCAGAGATACGGGGGGGGGGCATAAGAAGACAGTTCAACGTCAAAGAGCTCTTTCTATGAAAGAACTGGAGCAGGAGACTGATTTCCCTGAGGCGGCAGGGGAGTTAAAAGAGCAATTCCCTTCTTTTGAGAGGGAGCAGCGGGCAGACCCCACTCTGCAATATGCCTGGGAGCGAGTAAGGGAGGGGGGCAGAAGGGCTCAGGGCCCTGGTTTTGTGGGGGATCAGGGACTTCTTTTCTGGGAAATTTCGGGAGAGGGGTTGGGGGAGGTACGGAGACAGTTAGTAGTGCCGCAGGGGTTTCGGAACCTACTGTTACGGTTGGCTCACGATCACCCTTTGGGGGGGCATAAAGGAGCCCAGAATACTGTCTCCCAGTTGTTAAGACGCTTTTATTGGCCAGGTATATATAAAGAGGTTGAAAGATATTGTGAGTCTTGTCCTTTATGTCAGAAGGTATCAGAACAGGGTCCGGGGAGGGTACCTTTACATCCCTTGCCCCGAATAGGGGTCCCTCTGGGGCGGATTGCGATGGATATAATTGGTCCTATTCAAAAATCTACACGGGGGTTCTCTTATATTTTAGTGATTATGGATATGGCCACGCGTTTCCCTTGGGCAATTCCTTTACGTAGCATTTCTGCCAAAGTCATTGCTGCGGAACTGATTCGCATTTTTTGCAAAGTAGGGTTTCCGCGGGAGGTGCTCACTGATAGGGGGTCCAATTTTAGATCACAGACACTGGCCCAGGTATGGGAGGCCTTCGGTATTGTCCACATTTGTACGGCTGCCTATCATCCGCAGACCAATGGACTTGTAGAAAGATTTAATAAGACCTTGAAGACACTGCTTAGGAAGGGATTGGGCTCTCGTTTGGAGCAATGGGATCAGTTACTACCGTTTGTCCTGTATGTAACGAGGGAGTGTGTCCAGGCCTCCCTAGGGGTGTCCCCATTCGAGTTGTTCTTTGGTCGAGCTCCAAGGGGAGTCTTGGATATAGTGAAGGAGCGTTGGGTACCCCCGGAGCTAGAGGATAATACAGTGGTATCTTACCTGCATGATTTAAAGGGGCGCTTGAGGCGGTTGGGGGTCTACTCTAGAGACAAATTGCAGGCTGCCCAGCAATATCAGAAGGCTTCATATGATAAAAAAGCCCGGGAAAGGGAAGTTGGGATAGGGGATAAAGTGCTGATTATGGTCTCGGATAATCCGCACAAATTTAGTGGTAACTGGAGAGGACCTATGACGGTAACCAGGCGGTTGGGGCCCGTCACTTATGAGGTGAAGAATGAGCGGGGAAGAAAGCAGACGTATCATGTCAATTTGATCAAACCTTGGCATGCCAGAGAGGTATGTTGGGCCACTGCAGAGGACTTAGCGGAGGAGGATCTAGGTCCCCAGATATCTGAGATGGATTCCCAGGGGGAGTGGCAGGTAGGGGAGGCGTTAGAGGGGCACCAAAAGAAGCAAATAAGGGCTCTTTTGGGGGAATTTGAGGATGTGCTGACTCCTTGCCCAGGGGAAACGCGTCTGATTGTGCATGATATCCCTACTGGGGAAGGGAAGGTGGTAAGACAGAGGCCCTATAGGTTGTCTCCCATAAAGCAGCGGGAGGTGAATAGGCAAGTGAGGGAAATGTTGAAGTTTGGGGTGATTGAGGAATCACACAGCCCCTGGGCAAGCCCTGTCGTGCTAGTACCCAAGTCTGACGGAACATGGCGTTTTTGTATTGATTTCCGTCAAGTAAATGCCCTCTCTACTCCGGATGCGTATCCGATGCCGAGGATAGAGGAATTACTGGATAGGCTAGGGTCAGCCCGGTTTTTGTCAACGTTGGACTTGACAAAGGGCTATTGGCAGATTCCGCTCTCTGCTGAAGCCAGGCCGAAAACAGCATTTTGTACTCCTCTCGGCCTGTTTCAGTTCAAGCGGATGCCATTTGGCTTGAATTCCGCTGCGGCGTCCTGCCAACGCCTGTTGGATCAGGTATTGAGACCGCATCAAGCTTATGCAGCAGCATATCTAGATGATGTCATTATTCATAGCCAGGGCTGGAGGTCCCATCTACTTCAGGTGGGGAAGGTATTGATGGCTTTTAGGGAAGCAGGGCTTACTCTTAACCCCCAGAAATGTTATTTTGCTCAGAGGGAGGTGAAATATTTGGGCTATAAAGTGGGGAATGGACAGATAAGGCCATTACAGGGCAAGGTCGAAAGTATTCAACTGTTCCCCCGCCCTGAGTCCAAGAAACAGATGAGGGGATTTTTGGGGCTAGTGGGGTATTATCGAAGGTTCATTCCTCACTTTGCTACTTTGGCAGCTCCCCTGACTGAAATGTTAAAGAAAGATAAGCCCAATCGGTTAAGGTGGGGAGAAGCAGAGCAGGGGGCATTTGTGGCCCTTCGGCAAGCACTGTGTGAGGAACCAGTACTTAGGGCCGTAGATTTTGACAGGGAATTTATCCTGCACACGGATAAAATTTATGCTTCTGGCACCGGGTTGGGGGCAGTGCTATCGCAGGTCTACGGGGAGGAGGTACACCCGGTGTTGTATTTGAGCAGAAAGTTGCTTCCTCATGAAACTAAGTATGCTACCATTGAGAGGGAATGTCTGGCAGTAAAATGGGCCATACAGAAATGCCAGTTTTATCTGGAGGGGCGGCCCTTCAAGCTGTTTACAGATCATGCCCCTTTAAAGTGGTTAGCGCAGATGAAGGATAGCAATGCTAGGCTGACGAGGTGGTATCTGGCATTGCAACCCTTCCAATATCACATTGAACATAGGGCAGGGAAGTTGCTACCACATGTGGATGTTTTGAGTAGGGTTGCTAGCCCTGAAGGAGAAGGTAGGAGGAAGATGCGGGCTAGCAATCACTTAAGGGGGGGGGGTATGTGAGGAATGGGTTGATAAGCAGAAGCGGAAGGGGAGAAAAGGGGCCCTGCTTCCATGTAGAGGGAAGAGGGGAAAAGAGGGTGACTACAGAAACTACCGATCCCAGAAGGCCGCGCAAAGTAAAGGGGGGGAAGAGAGGGGAAACTACAAGTCCCAGAAGCCTGAGTTGAGCAGGAAACAGGAGGTGGAGGACTTGCCTTCTCAGAGAAGCAAGGGGGAGGAGGCTGATTGGGAAATGAAGTCTGAGGAAGGGAATGAGGAACACCTGCTGGGGGAGGGAGGGGCTGAGCATATGGACTGGCAAGAGGGAGAAGGAGGGGGGAACAAGAGGAGATGGATATCTCCGCTTTTGCTCGGGGCCAGGAGGGGACCAAAGGAAAGTAAGTCCTGGAAAACAGACTGTATGAGTGCTAACCCTGTGTGGGTGGTTGTCAGGAGTGAGTGCTGACAAATGAGGGAGGTGGGTCTCTAGGTTTAGCTGACAAGGAACTGCTAGAACCTAGGGGAACTCATACAGCAGCGGGAAAGTTTGCAACAAGATAGCATTTGAACTTGAGAACTGAACTTTGGATTAGAACTCTATAAGGGGGAGAGAAATGAACTGAAGGGGCCTGTGCCAGGAACAGGACCCGTATAGAAGCATTGTTCACTTGGGAGCCTGGCTGGAGAGAAGCCAGGGAGCCGATAGACCTGGTTGCTGGCCTAAAACAACTTTGCAGGCATGATCTGCTAAAAGTAGATGACGGCCTCCACCTGAGGAAAAGAACTACTGTCCCGCAGGACAAAGGGGGAGGAAGGGGAGAACGGACACAGGGGGTCCCAGTAGACGGAATTGTTTTCTTTTGGCTACCCAAAGAGGAGTATCTTTTTCAGTAGCCCGCCAGTCCTGGAACTGATTGACGGACTTCAGGCGGGAGTGAACTCAGCAGAGGAAGCATGATCTGTGTTTGAATACCAGCAAGGAGGATTACTAGCAGTGCGGAGGTGATTCCCGGATCAGGGCAAGGAGGAGGCAACACCTCGAACGGTGGACCAGTACCGAGGTGACAATATGGCATCAAACTCAGAGCACAGCTTTATAGAATAGCACTCCATGCAGATTTGTTTTGGTGCCATTTACTGAATCTAGTTCAATATGTGACCTGGAATGGTGTGCACGAGGGTGAATTTCCATCACTAAGTTCTTTGGGGCGGGGGTTTGTCTTTTCACCTCTTCCTAAAGATGCAGGCCAACATTTCATTATTTATTTCATTATTTTATTTATTTATAGCATTTGTATCTCACATTTTCCCAACAATTTGCAGGCTCAATGTGGCTTACATTTGCCGTAATGGCGGTTACCATTTCCGGGTAACAGAATTACAAATGGTAATGTGTTAAGTTGCATACATACATGGTAACATACATGTAACATAACATAAATGAACAGATCATGGTATAGATATATATCATGTGCATATATATGTTAAGGAAGAAATTTGTTTGACAGCTGCTGAGTCATCAAGGCATTCCCAGTTTGCATATTAGGGGCTCAGTACAAGCTAGCAGAACTCCATGCGGCAAGAATACAACCTCCTGCTCCTATACCCTTGGGAACTGCTGAGCTCCTTAGCAGCTGGCTGCACCAGACTTTTCAGACAGATATTCTTTACAAACATATTGCCTCTCAGGCTATCCTGGTCAGAGTCTGAATCTGTTATCTTCTTTGTAACCGATGCTTTGCCAGTTCCCTGATTTTCCACATTTATCTTTCTAGGTTTTTTTTTTTTTGCCTTAATGCAACTCACATTATTTCCAACTATCATTGTTTCTACTTGATAAACCATGATGTTTGTGTAAGTTGTATGTTGCGTATTTTATGAAGATTGCAATCTGTGGTACAGAAAAGCTTTTAATAAATAAATAATAAATACACTTCCAAATTTCTTCTGCTTGGCTTCTCACATTAGCTGTTTATGAAACTACAGCTCCCAGCAAATTCTGCCCAACAATGATAACAAATCCTCTCTGATCCTTCTAGGAAAGACACAGGGGCTGCAGGAGGAAGAGGATTATGTGTGTGTCTGGAAATGACTTCAGGCTCTTTTGTTCAAATAGGCCTTTGGCTGAGGTGGGGGAAGACAGAATGGCTATTTCTCAGTTTTGGAATTGTCTTTCATAGTTATTAATCACACTCAAAAAGAAACATTCCTATTTTTGTGTATGTGTGTTTATTACACAACATAAAATCACTCATGCGCCACCCCATGGGATGGAAACAATAGGAATGATGGAAAGGAATGGATATAATAAAATTAAGATTAACAAAGGGGCCCTTTTACTAAACGGCTGGTGTGCAGCAATGGGCTTGCTGTGCACCAATCTGGAACTACCACCAGGCTACCAAAGGAGCCTGGTGTTAGTTCCTACCCCATGCACGCGCCATTTCCGGTGCTACAAAAATATGTTCTTTTTTTATTTTTATCATTTTACTTAATTACATTCACATTTATCACATAAATGTAAGGGAAAACAGAAATTGATATTAAAAAAGAAAACATTTTCTCCCACCAATATATGTTATATAATCGTCCACAACTGGGAGATCCAAGATGAAAATATGTTCTATTTTTATAGCGCTAGTGTTTATCTGGCAGTAGGTGCTGCCCGGTTACTGCTCAGTTAGTGCAGGAGCCCTTACCACCACCTCAGTGGGTGGTGGTAAGTACTCCTCCCCTCAAGAAGAACAAAATGGCAGTGCGGTAAGTGGTTTACTTACTGCACGACCATTTCCTAATAAAAATAAAAAGAAAACAACCTTTTACCCGCTGTGGTAAAAGGGGGCCTCAGCGTGCATCAAAACACATGCTAATGCTAGTGAAGGCCTCCCTTTACTGCAGCTTAGTAAAAGGACCCCAAAGGAAGGGAAACACAAAATGAGGGGTAAAGCAGTTTTTGTTCACTGTGAGTCACTAGGCCAAAGAAAAACAGAATATATCAGCATAAAGAGAGGTGTGGGAAAGCTAAAGAAAAATAGTAACTGGCAAATATTCAAACTGATTTAGCCAGCTGTTGACTGGTTAAATCAGTCGGGGGCCAGCCGCCAATTTTCAATGGCTCTTAACCAGCTATTGGCCACTGAAATTCGTGATTAGCACCTAACTCAAAGCCAGCAATGTTGGTGTTCTGGAAGAGGAGTCAGCTCTTGGTCGCTTAAATGCTAATATTAAGCTCTTAAGTGGACAAGTTTAGTACATAAATGGGAGCACATAAGTCTGTCTTATTTTTATGCAATACCCCATGGTCAGTGGCGTTCCGAGGGGCACTGACACCCGGGGCGGATCGCCGATGCGCCCCGCCCCCCGGGTGCAGCGCCCCCCCGTGCAGCTCGACCCCACCCCGGTGAAAGAACCCCCCCCCCAGGTGCACGCTGCTGGGGGGGTGCCGCGCGCCGGTCAGCGTCGTTGGTTTCCATGCTCCCTCTGCCCCGGAACAGGCTACTTCCTGTTCCTGGACAGAGGAAGCATGGAAACCAACGATGCTGACTGGCGCGTGGCACCCCCTCCAGCGGCATGCACCCAGGGCGGACCGCCCCCACCGCCCCCCTTGGTACGCCACTGCCCATGGCCACTTAAATGCTGAATATGTGGCTATGTGTTAGTCGGCTCAAAATTAACCTCATATTCAAAGCCGAATCCCAGACAGGGCCTGGCTTTGAATATCCAGGAATAACTCCATCAAAAACACTCCTTGCTGCCAGCTGAATATCAGGTTCTAAGGGGCCCTTTTGCTAAGCCACTTGGAGGTGCATTTTCAAAGCACTTAGAATTACAAAGTTACAATCATAACCTATGGAACTTTGTAAGTTTAAGTGCTTTGAAAATGAGCCCCATTGGCACCTACATGCGCCCAACGTATGTCAATTTAGAGTTACCGCCCGGCTACCACGTGGCCCTTGCGGTAATTTTATTTTTGATGTGCGTCCACTATGCGCATCGGAAAAGAATTATTATTTTCTGGTGTGCAGCAGAAACCAGGCGGTAATCATCTTTCTATACGCGTAGATGATTACCGCATGATTAACACATGAGACCTTACTGCTAAGTCAATGGCTGGCGGTAAGGTCTCAGACCCAAAATGGACATACGCCAATTTTGATTTTGACGCATGTGCATTTCCAGCAAAAATAAAAAAAGACATTTTTTGCAGGTGTGCTGAAAAATGGATCTGCACGCGCCCAAAACCCATGCCTACACTCCCACAGGCCATTTTCAGCGCACCTTAGTAAAAGAACCTGTAAGTCTTTAGTGATGCTTTAAATTTGTCAAAGGAGGTTTCCAGCTTAAGAGATAAAGAGATGCTGTTCCAGAGGGATGGTGCAACAACTCTAAAGCATGAAGACCTGATAGTATCCAGATAGATCTGGCAGAATGATGAGATGGATGAAAGGTAGTGCAGGGAGGAACGGAGAGTTCTCAGTGGAGAATATGGAATGAGAAAGTTGGCCAAGAATGATGGTTGGCCAGAGGATAAGATCTCATGACGCAGAATGAGCAACTTATAATGTATTCGGTCGGACACAGGAATTCAATGTTTATCGTTGAAGAGGGTGGTTACATGATCAAATTTTTTGCAACTGTGAAGAAGTTTAATAGCGGCAGTTTGAAAGTGCGTCTTTCATAGCAGTGCTGATTCTTAGTTAAGTACCCATGAAAGTTTTGCAAGAAGTGTCTCCAGAAATTGTACTGTACAACAGGATCTCTTTCAGTTAGTCCACATTCAGATTTTTCTTTCTTCTGTCCACTGACTTCATTTCAGTGAAAATTGTGGTTTATATTTTGTCATGACCAAGTCAAATATCATGAGAAACACCAGGGACCTTGGGCCTAGGTCATGCATTTCCACCTACTGCAACCCCGTTTGCCTTCGTGTTCAGCTCTTTAGTCCTTGGAGGCTGCTAGGATTTGGAGTCAAGCCCAAGATGTCCCCTGCAGAGGTAGAGTAGGCTCCTGGCTGCCAAACAATAGAAGGCACGAGATGGACCACGGTGCAGGACTACTATAACCAGACCCAACCAGACACTCTTGCATAACATAAACAACATCAAAACAGTAGACAAGAGTGGTCAAGAAACAGGCTATGGTTAAAGCTGATAGAGTAGGTTCCTATGTGGAAGGCAAGTGAAAGTCTGATGCTGAGGATCAGCAGATATAGCATTCAGAAACTCGCAAATGAGACCTAGCTGAGGCCAAGGTAGAATGGGAGCTCCAGGATTTAAATAGGTGCAGGGAGCCAATCAGAGTATTCATTCCTATGACCCAGTCAAGAGAGAGTGTATTCTCATCATGCCATTCAGGGCAATCTGCACCATCAGGCTGTGACTATGAGTAGTATAAAAGACAGGAAGAGAATACAGCTCCCTTCTTAAGCAAGGGGAGCATCCTGCTGGTGGTGGTGGTGGTGTGTGATCTTCAATAGTTCCAAGTAATATTGTAAGTTTTATGTTAAACTGTATCTGCTGTATTCTGCCTTGGGTGACTCTCTTCATAAAGGCGGTTAATAAATCCCAATAAATAAATAAACATGCATATTTTTATTTTTTAATTCTTGTGTCCATTCATGGTGTGATAGCAGTTTTTGGAAATCTTGATGGCATCCCTTTCTGTCCTATGCTGATTTTACCTTCACAGGTAGACTGCATGACTTCTTCCTTTTTCTCCCCTATATGGGGCTAATCCTAAAGAATTTTTTATGTGCATATGTGGACACAAAAAGCACATAGGCAAGCTGTCTGCAAGATCCAAGTCAGCAGAAAAGAAAACCAGGCCCACGTGGTAAAATAAAACAAAATGTATTCAACGGAGATATATTAAATTAGCATATAGCTTTCCTCTAACAAATACATGCATAAAAGGTGTTTGCTCAAACATGCATATCTTGTTAAGAAGATGTGCACTTTGCTGCAGGGCTGTGGAGTCAGAGTAGGAAGCAATTGTGGGAGGAATTGAAGTTGACAAAAATGTATTTTTTTTTTTAAATTTTGAAGCTGGAGTCAGTCAGTACAAGATTAAAATATATGGTAAATTTATCATTTTATACTTATATCTTTGTCCTAGATCTAAAGTACTGGTATATATAAGTTATATATGCAAGTACTTGTAGATCCAGAACAAAAAATGTAAATTCTAATATCAGTAGGAGTTGGAGTTTGCAGGTAAGGGTAAAGGTAATGCATTTGACATACCATTTTTTGTGGTACAGTCAAAGCGGTTTACGTATTACATACAGGTACATTCTCTGCCATCGTGGGTTCACAATCTAAGTTTTGTACCTGCAGCAATGGGAGGGTTAAGTGACTTGCCTAGGGTCTCGAAGAGCCACAGAGGGAATCAAATCCAGTTACCTGGTTCTTAGCCAACTGCACTAGCCATTAGGCTTCTCCTCCACTCCCTTAATCAACATATGTACTTGCAAACTTTTACATGCCAACATTTTGCATTTGAGCTAGTGTAAATGTCCATATCTGCCTTCAAGGTGCAATTTCTGTCATGTTTGCTAATATTTTATAAAGACGCATATGTGCCTATCTGCCGTTATAAAATAGCACCATTTAAGTAGGCACCTGCTTGATTTGTTAACCTAGTTATAAAATTTCTCTCTGCAAGTAGTTTCTATCTATATATGGTTTTACCTGTTTTCTGTGTTTGCTTTGAATACCCTGCCTTTAGCAGCCTAGCATACCACTTTGCAATCCCTTAATTGAAAGGTGGTCCAGTCAGTCAGGTTCTCTACTAAATTAAACTTCATCATCACTGCTGGCTTTCACCGATTTCTGTAGATTGCAGCAGTGATCACAGCACTTGGTACCATCAATTTCTGCACCTTTCTCTACCAGCTGTCTGACACTGGCTCCCACATCAGTCAAATATTTTATCTTACACAGAGCAGTTCACGTGAAGCAAGGGAAGTATTTTGAAAAGCTGGGATCCAGGGCCACTGAAATACAGAGCTGGGCCCAGGGCAGGGCCGCCGCAGCTGCCCCCCAACTCAGGCCACTGCCATCGCCCCCCACTCCCCCCCACTTTCTACTTCTGCTCCTCCTTCAGTCTTTCACTATCCTGCTCCTTTGTGTCGGGACCCGGGTTATCTCATTAATGCAATCACCTGGGTCTTGACGCACAGTAGCAGGAGACAGACAAGCCCTAGCACGAGGTCCTGCTTGGAGGCCAGGCCTGGGGAATCATGCCCTCTCCCCCCTCTCAGCAGACCTGCTTAGATCCACATCTCCAAATACTCTATTCACAGGGACTAAATTCAGTAAATGGTGCTCAAAATTGGGTGCCAAAAAGAAATGAGCACTGAGCGCTATTCTATAAATGAGTTGGGCACCATTTATGGATGAGTGCTTAGCCCCAGGATCTATACCCAATTTTGGGCACAAGGATTTACACTAACTGAAATCTGGAGTACATCCTTGCACCTAAATTAGACGCAGATCTTCCATATTTCATAATTAGATTGTAAGCTCTGTTGAGCAGGGACTGTCTCTTCATGTTCAAGTGTACAGCGCTGTGTACGTCTAGTACCACTATAGAAATGATAAGTAGTAGTAGTAGTATAATACTGTGTACCCTTGATCCACCCATGCCCCTCCCATGGCCACACCCATAAATTTACACATGCATCTTTATAGAACAGTGTCTGGTAAGATGCATGTGTAAATTCAAATTGATGTCAATTAGCACACAATTATTGGTGCTAATTGGCTTGCTCCTCACACAAATTGGGCATGAGCCCAAATTTGTGTGCACAAATTTGAGTGCCATTTATAGAATTTGGGGGCTATACAGGTTTTGCACTCTATTATAGAATATGTCACTGTCATGAAATGTCTAGCCACCCTCCTGGGGTTACCCTGCGGCCACTTAGAGGGTCTATCCCCAGCACAGCTCAGGTCCACTTGCACTTGCTGCCTGTGCTCTAAAGTAGTACTCTCCTCCCACTTGGTCCCAACCACCTCTGGGTGTCTCTCCCACTCTCAAATTATCCCCAGTGATTGCTAGGTTACTGGAGCCACACTCCCAGTGGTCCTACAGTTCCCAGAAAGCACTTACAGACCCAACATATAAACCACCAGGACTCTTTATCAGTCTAGACAGGAAGAGGCAATGAACTACATTGTTTATTGTCTTAAAAATTGAACAATGAACAAAAGATGTGAAATCAGCAAACAATGACAGGTAACCGAAATATGGATCAATTATAACTAAACATTTGTTTACTTTCTAAAATGTACCTGGGAAGATCTCCCTCTCTCTTTCCTTCCTGGCTAAGACTGGGGCAAAAGCCAGTATAATCCAGATGAAAATGAGTTCCTGGGCCAATCAGACCCTAGAACAACAACATTTGAAAATAGCTGGTTACATCACTACAGGTATTTCCTTTATCCATGTTAACTAAAGAAGGGAAAGATCAATTCTTTGCAACAGCTTAAAACATAACGTGCACCACCTGCTGGCCAAACACTTCAGGAAATACCCAATACATTTTACAGGCTTAAAACACACTGTTCTGTCACTGTCACATGGTGCATTCAGTCCCTCCTTGTGCTTTTGGGCCAGTATTCCTTTGACTTTTGGAAACACGTGGACTGGAATTCTATAAATGGGCAACTATTGAAGCCTATTCTATAAAGGAAATTGGGGGTGGGGGGGTGGGGTGGAGTTAGGTTGGGTTGTTTTAGCACAGGTTCCCACCAGGGGCGTAGCCACAGGTGGGCCTGGGTGGGCCTAGGCCCACCCAGTTCAGGTTCAGGCCCACCCAGCAGTGGAGAGCTTCAATTTTGGCATCTCCTGCCCCAGCAGAAACAGGAAGTTGTAATAATGGGGGCGGGACACGGCAGAGGAGACGCTTCCAGGTTAGAACGAAGCAGGAGGCAGCATGAATTGCTACCGCTGCTCCGCTGCTGCAGTGCTGAGACGGGAGAAAGATGCTAGATCGTGGCGGCGGTAGGTAGGCAGCGTCTGAGAAGCGCTGTGGGAGAGAGGGAGGCAGAAGCAGGATCGGACCTCAGCCTGCTAAGGGTGGTGCTGTGCCCCAATGAAGAGATGGAGAGTTGGGGCGAGGTCTCCTTAAGATAGATGCTGCATGGGGGGCATGAGGTGGAGAGGGGCAAGAGAGAGAGAGAAAATTGTGGGACATAGAGTAGAGAGGGGTAAGAAAGGAAAAAAATCTTGCATTGGGAGGGGAGAGGGACAAGAGAGGGAGAAATGTTGGATATAGGGGGGTAGTGGGGAAGGAGAAATGGTAAATGTTGGACTTGGGCAGGGGGTGGTGAGGAGGAGAAGATAGATGGTGAAAAATTGGACATGATGGTGGGGGGCAGGAAGAGATGTTGGATGGGGCACAAGGGAGGGGGAGAGGCAGAAATGTTGGGCATGGCAGTGGAAGGGAGGAAGAGAGAAAATGCTGCATGGGGGGAGGGAGAAGAGAAGTGTTGGACCCATGGCACAAGAGAGGGAGAAATGGTAGAAAGTGGGAGAGAGGGAGATATATTGGACCTGGCAGTGAATGAGAGGGAGAGAGAAACACAGGAGCTGGAGAGGGGAGAAAGGAGGAGATGTTGGATTCAGGAGCAGAAGGATGATAGAGAGGTGTCGGACAGTGGGAGTGAGGGAAGAGAGAGGGAGAAATGTTGGAACATGAGGGAGAGGGCAGGAGGGAAGAGAGAAGGGGCAGAGAGATGTAAGGCTGCAAGAGTGGGGTGGGGAGAAAGAGGGAGCAGATGCTGGGCTAGAAGGGTGGAGGGAAGGAAGATGGCGGAACCATGTGGGAGAGGCCAGGAGGGAGAGGAAGAGGGTGGCAAGGAAATAAATAAAAAGATAGTGATTACAGAGGATAGAAATATGGTAATGAAAGGGAATGGAGGGCTGAGGAAGGAGTGAGATGGGGAAATGGAAAAGCTAGTGGGTGAGAGAAAAAGATGAAAATCTGATAGGTAGCTGTAAACTAAAAAGGAGGAGAAAATGTGAGAGGGTGAAATTTGAGTTGACAGCAAGGCAGAAAGAAGAAAAAAGAGAGGAAAGAGCTAAAAATAAGAAGTCAATATGTCAGAAGCAGGTGTAGTGAAGGTAAAAGAAGACAAATGGACAGCAGCCGCTCGAAAGAGAATTAGAAGACGACAGACAGGAAAGCAGAAAAGAAACTGCAACCAACATGATGGAAAAATAAATGTCCAGATCACAAAGGTAGAAAAAAGCAATGTATTTTGAATGTTTTAAATGGAATATGTTGGCTTTGGGAAATCTACATAGCAAATGTGTTTGTATTATGTTCAGGAGAAAGGAAATGCATTTCTGTTTTTATTTCTCCAGTGTTGAAGTACATGCTAAGTTTAACTTTTTGGGGTTCCGAGTTCAATTTTTGTCTAAATATTTTTATTTCTGATACGTGATCCCTTGTTCTGTATTTGGTGAGGGTCTGTTGGTGTGACAGTAATGGCAGGTTGGGAAATCGGAGGGCAGGCAGGGAGGAGAGGGGATCAGGGAGGGGGCCCTAGCATGTCTAACACCAGTTCTGACCCTTGCTGTATAGCTGGTAGGGATCCCAAGCCTCCCCAGCTGAGGACTTCCTCCAAAGACGGCCAGAACTTCCTTCTACCAAGCTCTGCAGTCGGTGACAGCATGCTTGAGTCACCGACAGCTAAGCACGCATAGGGTGCTGGCATCAGTGGCTTACTGATGTTGCTGCTGCCTGCCAAGTTTGGTAAAAGGGAGTTCTGGCCACCTTGACTTCAGCTGATAGAGCTTGAGGATCCTTATTAGCTAATGTATTTATATTTTGCGGTAGGGCAGGGCAGGGCAGAGAAAATATTGTGCCCACCCACTTTGGGCTCAGGCCCATCCAAAATTGGCTGTCTGGCTATGCCACTGGTTCCCACTTTCTGCAATGAGACCCTGTGCTAAAATAACTCAATTTAACAGTAGCTCACATTGATAGCTCTCCCTTGCCTCAAAGTGTCTAATTTTCTTTATGGAATACTGGTGTAACAGGTCAAATATGTAACTATATTTTAGGAATGGTGTACATGGTTGTGTTTAGAGTGTGTAAATTTGAACAGAGATTATAGTATTTTATAGTATAGCACTCGAACTCTATGAAAAATTGTGCCTGCAAATTTGGGCGTGTGCTAAATCTACATGTGCATTTTAATTACATAATGAGCAGGTTAGTACCAATAATTGACTTTTTAACAGATTATTGGTACTAATTAGATTTAATTAGAACTTATGCATGTAAATTTAGGCACAGCCTAAAAAAGGGTGTGCAGAAATAGGAAGGTCGTGGACATTTTGGGATGGATCTTGGACATGGTTTTGAGTTACGTGTGGTATTAGAGCATATAAGGGCTCAGCATATAAATGTAGGTACAGACATTTGCACCATGTTTTTGTTGGTACTCATGGTGGTGCCTAAATTTACGCACAACCCCTGGGCATATGCGCTATTCTATAAACCACACCTAACTTTAAGCTTGCTTTATAGAATAGCACTTTTTTCAGTAATGATTTTTTTGGTGCCTTATATAGAATCTAGCCCTATCCCCCATATTCTATAGAGCGCCTAGCGTTCCGTACCAAAATCCAAGCATATTTTATAACAATGTGCATAACTTAATTGGCTAATCAGCATTGTTAACAGCACTTAACAAGCAATAATGAGCACTAATTGGCAATAATTAGAATTTATATGCACAACTTGATAAGCGTATTCTGTAATGCACTGCACCTAAATTTTAATGCACACAGGCAAAAAGAGGTGTGGTTATGGGTGGAAAAATAGGCATTTTGTGAGCGTTCTAAAATTTACATGTGCTGTTAGAATATGGCCCTCTGCGTCTAAATCTACATGCTGGGATTTATGCCACATTTTTCTTGGAGTAAATGGATACGTGTAGTTTTAGGTGTTAGGATATCAGCTATGCATATTCTATATATGTACCTAAATTTAGGTGCTGCTTATAGAATACACTGAGGTGGAAATGTTTTCAGCATAGATTTTTAAGCACTATATAGAGAATATAGCCCTATGTGTGTAAATGTGCACCCCACCCATCCTCTGTCCAAACTCAGCCCATGTGCATTTCCACCTGCAAAGTACATGGCATTGAATATTACTGTGTACTTGCAGAATAGCACAAAGCCAGAAATGGCTCATTTACACATATGTAACTGAGTCACTTCTGGCTTTGTGCTATTCTGCAAGTTCTCATATGTGCAAAAATGACTAGAATACAGAGAGCCCATAGAATTAATTATGGGGATATAAAAAATTGGCATTGCTGCAGCAGTGAAATAATACTATTGTGGGGGATTGGGGAAGTGAAGGGTTTTATAAGGGGGGAAGTAAGGAAGGGAGCTGAGTTCATGAAAAGTATACAAGAACTGGAAATTGATGGAATATTCTAAGCTAATGTTGAAGTCTGTGTGGATTAAAATGATAGCGATTTTATTTATTTAATTTAATCAGAGGGTTTAAAGGTTTAAAGAAGACATGGGAAAATTAATGGGTGGAAATGGTAATTAAATGAAATGTGTTATGAATTGGGAATATATTGCTGGGTAAATTAAAAAGTTGATTTTTTCATTTGGAATTTGGGAGCGGGGCTTAGGATCGCAAGGGACTCAGTGTTTTTGATGGGCTATGGGTTGTGGAGATTCGGCAGGTGGGTAGGAGGTAAATAGTCTGCAGGCATTAGGAAAGAAATGTTAATCCCACTTAGTGGTGTGCTGGTAAATTTTTAACAACAGGATCTCTCCCCGGTCCACCTCGGCACCCCCCCGTCCACCACTGCGCCCCCCCCATCCACCTCTGCGCCCCCCCAAAATTGCACAGCTGGCTATAGCCGGGGGGGGGG
The DNA here is from genome assembly GCF_901765095.1 of Microcaecilia unicolor. Lineage (NCBI taxonomy): Eukaryota > Metazoa > Chordata > Amphibia > Gymnophiona > Siphonopidae > Microcaecilia > Microcaecilia unicolor. Next base: position 138,801 of record NW_021963156.1, on the reverse strand, counting down.
GGGGGGGGGGGGGGAGGGCAATGCATTACTCTCTCCAGGGAAAAAAAATTAAATGATCCCAGGTTCCAATCTAATTCATGTTTAGTATGGGATAAAATGCCATAAATAAGTAAATAAATATAAACTTTTAATGTTCAGCACCTGATTCTCAAAGTGGACATATTCCAAACACTATAATGAAAATAAAAAATTTTTTTTCTACCTTTGTTGTCTGGTGACTTTGTTTCTCTGATCATGCTGGCCCAATATCTGATTCTGCTGCTCTCTATCTGTTCCCTTGACTCCGTTTCCAGGGCTTCCTTTCCATTTATTTCTTTTCTTTCCTCCTTTCTTCTTCATTTCTGGTCATCCGCAGTCTTGACTGTACAGTGGATCCAGCTTCTGCCTATTTTCTCCATCCATGTGCAGTTTCTCTCCTCACTTCCTTTCCCTCATCTAATCTCCTTCCTCTATCTTCCCTCCGTGTCCAGCATTTCTTCTCTCTCCCTTGTCCCTTCCCTCCCCTCCAGCCATGTCCAGAATTTCTCTTGCCCTCCCCTCCATCCATGTCCTGAAACTCTCCTCTCTCCCCTGCCCCCCTCTATCCATCCATACCCAGCAATTGTCTTCTCTCCCCTGCCCCCCTACCCATCCATGCCCAGCAATTGTCTTCTCTCCCCTGCCCTCCATGCCCAGCAATTGGCTTTGCTCCCCTCTACCCATCCCTGCCCAGCAATTGTCTTCTCTCCCCTGCCCCCCTCTACCCATCCCTGCCCAGCAATTGGCTTCTCTCCCCTGCCTCCCTCTACCCATCCCATCCCTGCCCAGCAATTGGCTTCTCTCCCCTGCCCAGCAATTGGCTTCTCTCCCCTGCCCCCCTCTACCCATCCCTGCCCAGCAATTCTCCTCCCTCCCCTGCCTCATACGTCAGAAGGCGGGATTAAGGGCACGACGAATGAACTCATCGAAGCAAGCAGGGAGGGAAGGCTGGAGACGCAGCAGGGCTTAAATAAGGCGGCGCTTCAACGGAGAGGTACTAAACAAGATGGATGGGAGCGGGAGGGGACGGTGGGGGGGGGGGGGGCAAAGGAAAATCGCTGCATATGTTTGGGAGCGGGAGGGTAGGTAAGCATGGCGCCCTCCTGCCATACTTACCTCTGTAATGGAGCCGGCTCGCCCCAAACAACAACCGGCTCGCAAGAGCTGTCAAAAATTAACAAGCGGCTCTTGCGAGCCGGACAGAGCCGGCTCCAGCACACCACTGATCTCACTCATTCCGTCCCTAATTCTGGATGGTTGTGGGTAAATTTGGGGTTAGTATTGTAGTATTTGTGTTGGTGGGGATTGTGGAAAATGTTAAAGGGAGATTATAAGTCACAGCAGTGAAAAATTCTGATGTGAACTCAAGTGACCTAAGGAGAATGTTTAACTTGATTTGTGGATGGTTATGTTGTAATCTACTTGCGTGTGAAACCACCATAAACAGAAGCCAGCCCTAGATGTCACTGCAGGTCTCACTTTAGAAGGCGGCTCTTGAGAATTAATACATTTGATGGAATAAGTTTGTATAGCTAGGTCAGCACTGACTAGCTTTTAAAATGAATAAAGAGAAGTGAAGGTCGTATTGATGTTGACAAGTTGTTGATATGTGATGGTTATAATTTTGATTGATTAATAAAGCTGCTGCCAAATTATTTTATCCAAGAAAACAAGTTGTCATTGATTTATTTATGTATGAGTTATGGATACAATGCAAGTGCCAATATTATGGCATTTACACATGTGCTTGCTACCTAAATCTGGAGGGCTCCTTGTAGCAGAGGTTTTCAACCCAGTCCTCTGGGCACACCCATCCATTCGGGGTTGAATTCAATGGGGGTATCCTGAAAACCTCGACTGGCTGGGTGTGCCCCGAGGACTAGGTTGAAAAACTCTGCCTTATAGAATTACTCCTAAAGTTCTGAGTCTTGCAATCAAGGGATTTGTATGCTGAATTCAATGTTTTCTTCGTTTCCACAAAGAAATTATTTTCTGTTCCAGTTCTTTAGGGTGGGAGTGGAATATACTCATGACAGAGTGCATGTGCCAGAGGCATATTTCATCAGAAGATTTCTTGAGCATGATTTGATTTGCCTTAGGAAAAGAAGAAAGACTTTAAAGATGAAAACATCTGAGGCAGACTTATAATTCCAGAAAACAAGGATAGCCAGCTTGTCTTGGTGTGAAAAAAAAACCCTGTTCTTTTTATATTCACTATCCACAAATTTGCAGAATTGTATCAGAAGCTCAGTCTGTAGAGTGTAGATATGGAAGTAGTAGTAAATTTTCAGGCGAACGCTCTTGGGTAAAAGGAGATAACTTTCTATAATATGTAAAGTCTGTTGTACACCTGTCATAGGCTTGCATGGGGGTATGTGGGTGTTTAAACCCTGTGGTTGGTGTTGCTTTAATATACTGGTTAGGTTGTTTAAAATTGTATTCAGATATTGGTGCTGAACTGCCAAACATTTTCTGGGTAAGGCTGATATTTAGTGACAGTATTTGGATAAGTATCCAGGTTGCTGATGCTCAGAACTCCTGCACTAAAGCCAACAGTGCAGAAAACTAACTCACCACTGCTCAACAGAAATAGTATTCAAATTATAGACGTGCCTGGCACATGCACACAAGAGTTTTGTGGTATACAAACCTCTTGTGTGCATGTGCCAGGCAAACCCAAAATTGAAGCATATATCAGTGCACTCTTCTTCACCTTTAAATATAAGCTCTTCAATTTCTTTTTACTTAGAAGGCTTATATTAAAGCAAAGAAAACAGGCACCAATGAGTGCTTTCACTTTCAGGTTTGCTCGTGCATATTTCTTTTTCCAATACAAGTGCTTACAGGTTTGCACGGGCTTTGTTCTACTTCCACAAGAAATCAAAAAACAACATATTTTACACTGAAAATCAAAAGAAATCATTTCCAGCTCCGAACCGGTAGTAGGTTTCCAGTGGTAGGAGCAGGGTTCGTTTGTGCGCTGTTTTCTGAGCATTGAGAGGGCATAGCTAATGTTCTCACTTCATTTAAATACAATTTGCGGCCATCTCTGGCATGCATGTTCCCTGTGCTATAGACCTCTGAGTATTCTGCGCAGATTAAAATGTGCACTATTCCAACTCTAACTGGCCTTCACACCGGCAGTAGGTTTTAAGAATCAGGTCTCCAGGTAAGTTAGGATGGCAGGTAAGGTCGAGCTCCTCCCAAGACTGCCTCTGTGTTATCCTAATTATGCTGAGGTGGTCCCTAGTGATTTTCAGTGGCATTAGCCAGATAATGCTGCTGACAATCAGTGGCTGGTCCTGGTGAACAGTACTTGTCCGAAAAAGAGCAGCTCATACTCAGATAAGTGTCAAAGCTTTGTGCACTCCTAGGGGTGTAGTTCAGATGGAGGGGAGGCAGAGTTGCAATGTGTATTCATATAGAACTAGATTCTGTATATGGCGCCTGAAAATTCCACGTGGAAAAAATATGCCTAGGCGTATTCTCTATAGTATGCCTGCCATGAAATGCCTAGCCACCTGACTGGGGTTGCCCTGTCACAATGCCTAAATTTTATAGAATAGGCTTAATTTTCCACATGGTATAGAGAATTATGCCGCGTGCCTCTCCACGCAACCAAATGTTGTCGTGCCCATTTATGTCATGTTTTACTTGGCATAAATCCTGACACTTAAATTAGGCGCAGAGGAGGACATTTTATATATGGCGCCTAAAAAAATCGACAATGAAATCAGTGCTGACTAAGCGTATTCTATAATCGGCACCTAGATTTAGGCGCCGATTATAGAATATATTTAGTTGATATTTCAGCGCCAATATCTGTGTGCATCTGTTTACACCAATGACAACCTGGTGTAAATCTCAGCGTGTAGAATTAGGTGCACTGGGCCATATTCTATAACTAGGTGCCTAAATTTTAGAATGCCCATGAAGTGCCCATTTCCCGCCCATAACCATACCCCTTTTTGCTTCCATGTGTTAGAAGTTCATTGCACATCGATACTGAATATGCTTAGCGAGTTGTGCACCTAAATTCTAATCAATGCCAATTAGTGCTCATTATTGCTTAAGTGCTGTTATCGGCGCTCATTAGCTTGTTAAGCCAATTAAGTTACACACAGTGTTATAGAGTCTGCTCCGATTTCAGTGCCTAAATCAAAGTGCACTACATAGAATCAGAGGGAAAGCGGGTGTATTCTATAACAACACACATAGACTTTACAAACACCCATGGCCATGCCCCCTTTTCAACTATGTAACTTAGAAATTACGCTTACCACATTACAGAATATGCTTAGTGAGTTGTGCATGTAAATCTTAATGCCAATTAGTGCTGATAATTACTTGTTAACATCCAATTAACAGTGCTGATTATTTAAACAATTAAGTTACATGTATTGTTACAGAATACGCTTTGATTTCTGCATGGAAATTAAGGCGTGATATATAGAATCCCGGGGATATTGTAGAATATGCAGGTCAATACACAGCCAAGTTTACACTATCTGAAGAGCAGGTGTAAATTTGTAGATGTGAATTTTACTCACTGGTTCTTGGAATCTATTTTATAAAGCTGCTTGATTGATATTTAGGATGTTAAAATATGATCATGTTTCTTGTTACCTTTGAAAGCTCCTATTTTGTTTAAAATTTGCTGTTTAGTTTTTAAATCCTTAGAGGGACATCTGCCTGAGAATTTGTGTTTGTTCACTTATTAAGGGCCCTGTTTACAAAGGCATGCTAGCGTTTTTAGTGCGTGCTAACCGTGTAGACTCCCATAGGAACATTATAGGCATCAACATGGTTAGTGCACGTTAAGTTTTAGCGTTCCTTTGTAAACAGGGCCCTAAGTTCTAATGGTCTACACCATGTGGAGGAGTGGCCTAGTGGTTAGGGTGGTGGACTTTGGTCCTGGGGAACTGAGGAACTGAGTTCGATTCCCACTTTAGGCACAGGCAGCTCCTTGTGACTCTGGGCAAGTCACTTAACCCTCCATTGCCCCAGGTAAGCCGCATTGAGCCTGCCATGAGTGGAAAAGCGCGGGGTACAAATGTAACAAAAAATAAAATAATGTGGACAGTTTCCTTTGTGTTTTTCTTCTGTGAAAGTTTTGAAATTGAAGTCGTTCCATAAGATTTAATTTCTCTACTTGGAATTCTTTACAGTTAGAGATACATTTTAAGTTCTTCTCTTTCATTCCAAAAATTGTTGAAGTCCTACTTTTCCAGAACATTTTTTGTTATCTTAGTATCTGTTAAAACATTGTTATTATTTATTATGTTTTACTTTTGTATTATCCTGATTGGTTACTGAATCAGATTCTTAAAATTGTTACCCCGCTCTGAACCCTGTTTTAGGGATAAAGCAGGCTATAAAAGCCTACTATAGCATAGCATATCTTAACATAAAGACCAATAGGTATCTTTTATATAAGAAGCTTAATATAGGCACCTTTTTTAACTTTGTACCTAGGTACCTTCTTATAAAATCGCTTGCCTGCTCCAACTACCACGCAGAAACAGTACCAGCCTATCCCGAACTTATTTAAATCTGCATTATCCAGACTGCAGTGGACTTAGATACAAATCGACTTATGCATCCAGCTTTTCTTACATAAGTACACAACTGTGGAACGCTTTGCCCAAAACCATGAGATCTATCCATAGCCATCTTAACTTCAGGAAACTACTGAAAACCAACTTGTTTAAGAAGGCCTACCCCCAAGACCCAAATTAACTTTTTACTTCTTGCAACTCAGCAAAATATGGACCGTACTAGACTTCTATTACCATCCCCTCTTTATTTCTTTGTTGCTTTATACTTATATTTCTTACAGGCTTATTACTATACTAGGTATTTGTATTATTGAACTGGAGCCTACCTCTACAATATTGTGTAAACCACATTGAGCCTGCAACTAAACTAAGTGGGAAAATGTGGGATATAAATGTGTTAAATAATAATAATATTAGACACCATTATTTAAAATGTATGCTAGGCAACTCACACCAATTAAGATCCTTATCTCCATCAACTACAGCTTAACAAAAACATTCCTTCCCCCTTTATCTCACTAAAGTCCATCTAACATTGTATCGCAGTTGCACCACTAAATGTCACACATGCTTTTTAAGCAAATTGTTCTTTGATTTTTAGTGGAGTAGTCTGCAATTGTATCTGCAGTTTAATTGGGTTTTATCTGGAGTTCCGGGAATCATTGTTTTTCCTGTCAGAATATTATATTACCAGTGTAAAAACTTTGGTAGCACCATAATTGCTACTATTCATGGCTACAGCATATAATATGATATGCCATTGTTTTTGAGTGCTGTTAGGACACAGTGAATAGAATGTGATGAAAACACACACAGAAATAACAATTGGTTCTTTATGTAGCAACCTGAGGAATTCAGCAGTGAGGAATCTTTGCTCGAATCCTCTGTGCTTCTGCTTTAGTCCTCCAACAGAATTAAACCCTCTATATTTGTCTGCATGTTCAAACATGTTCTGGGTATTTCTGAATCGGAAAACACCTTCAGCAAGACATAGGTGCAGTCCATTGACTTTAAGTGTGATGCAGTATGACAGTATGGAAAACAAACATACCTTCAATTGCAGATGTGGCATTTTCCATTTTGCTTTCTGCTTGAATAACCACCCTGTGCTTAACTGAGTTTGTGATCTTGTAAATTACTAGCACTTTTATTTACTACAGCAATGTAGGTGCCAGACATGCAAACTAATGCTCAGTTTTCCAGTTATCTCATCTCTTTTGAAAGCATGGAAATATTGTCCTCATTTTCTCAGTAAAATTACTTTTCATTTTTGGCATTTTACCCTATTCTGTACTGGGTCAGAAATGAGTATGAATCTTCTTCCTCCTTCCTCTCAATTTCTTTCTTTCTTTCTTGAAGGGTCTGCCTTTAAACAAAAATGGACAATACAGGGTAACAACAGCCATTTCACACCTAACCTAAGACTTCTTTTTTTTTTTTTAACAAAGGAAGCAGGGGAGCAAATCTGGCTGAGCCATCTCACTGTAATAGTTCTTCAGGGACCGAGAACATAAGCAGCCAAAGACTGTAGTGGATATTCATCAACACAATGTCTCTATTTGCCATACACCAATTCACCAATTTCAAAGTAACAGTGTCCATCAATTGCCAGCAAATGTAGTAAAAGCAGTTAGCGGGGTTTAAAAAAGGTTTGGATAGCTTTCTAAAAGAAAAGTCCATAAGCCATTATTAAAATGGACTCAGTAAAAATCCACTGCTTATTTCTAGGTAAGAGCATACACCCACAGAAGGTGATCTCTCCACAGGAGGAACGAAAGTCAAAACAAACAGTGGATCCAACAAAGTCCTCTCACAAGTGGTGTTTTCTTAAACAAGTTCTTTATTCAAAATCAATAAAAGCAACCCGACACGAATTGTGTTTCGGCCGTAAAGGCCTGCCTCATGGGTCTATGAATAAACATAAATATAAAATCATCAAACAAACGTATAAAAACGTATCCTATAAACATACATTAAAAAAATATATATATAATATACATTTAAAAAACAAAATCATCTCTAATCTTTAAAATATATATATATGTATGTGAATGAAAATATCCTATATCTGTATGAAGGAACATACCTATTGATTTTCAGTATAGAACAGTGATTTTGTAGATCAAATTGACAAACAGTTAACTTCCTGCTAACTGAAATAATCTATGGTAAAGAAATAATGAGAAACATATTACATATCGTATTGTGAGATAAAAGAGAAAACATTGCTCAAAATCATATGTCAAAAGTACACAGAAAATAATATAAATCTTAAAAAACATACATAAAACCTATATGCAAAACAAGGATGGATAGTATATATTGACAACAAAATAAATTACAGATGTGTTTCCATATATATTATGAAAATAAGGCGTTCTAATAGGAAATACCAAATAAAACACTGCTTAATTAGAAAATATATATTCATTTAAGGGAATCATGAATGCATCTCGGTATGGTTTTGAACAACAATTATACCATTGTGTATGTTGATGGCTATCAGATACCATAGCAGGTAATAAAGATATGGATCTCAAAGAAATATATACATACATAAATAAATTAGAACACTGATATATATGCAAAAAACACCAAAACTTATATATGTGTGTAAAAGAAGGAATCATAAAAAAAAAAAAAATAAATAAATAGATAAATCCTTAGGAAGAAAAATGGGTAGTCTTCAAAAACACCATGATCAATGAGTTTGGAAAAAATATTTTAAAACCAATGTACCCAGCACATGTGCTGCGCGTATGTGAAAAGAAAAAGAAAAATGTCTCCCCATATTACTATATCTTGTCACAGGTCAACAAGACAAACCATAATGAAGCATAAGTGATAAACAATGAAAAACAATGAACAATTATTCCTCAATGATGAATGCCACTAGGTAAGAAGCATAAAATGTATTGTACTGTTTTGGGATCTTGCCAGGTACTTGTAACCTGGATTGGCCACTGTTGGAAACAGGATGCTGGGCTTGATGGACCTTTGGTCAGTCTCAGTTTGGCAACACTTAGGTACTTATCCCCATCAGTCATCTTTTCTTCAAGCTAGAGAACCCTAACTTCTTTAGCCTCTTATTTGTCATCACCTATATCATTTTGGTTGTCCTTCTCTTTACCTTTTCTAATTCCACTAGATCTTTTTTGAGATGCAATGGCCAGAACTGCACACAGTGCTCATGGTGTGGTTGCACCATGGAGCAGTAGAAGCATTATGATATTCTTTGTTTTATTCTCTATTCCTTTCTTAATTCCTAACATTCTGTTTGCTTTGTTGGCTACCGCTGCACACTGAGCAGAACATTTCAACACCTTGACCATAAAGACACCTAGATCTTTTTACTGTGCGCCAAACAATTTCTTTCTTGTCTCACAGTAACTATTCAGAAATCCAAACATTAGGAGTCACCAATCAGTAAAAAGCACTGGATTTCTTTCTGGGATATGGCATTTTGTCATCCCCTGGTTCAGAGGGGGAAGCATTTGATAGATGCTTTTTTTTTGGGGGGGGGGGGGGGGGTCAGATACCAGGGGTGCTTGGGAGCTACATGTGTAGGCTTTCAAAATGGCAGCTATATGTGCATTTGTACTACCACTTGGCTGATATTTTGTAACCTACATGTATAAGTGGTAGCACACACACATTTAAACCCTAATTCTGTCCTCATTCTTTTCTTAGACATTTAAGGGTCCTTTTACTAAGCAGCAGTAGACCTAATGCACATGTGGTATGTGCCAAATCAGCACTACCGCCAATTTAACAGGCCGGTTACATTTCCTGTTAGGGGCTAACCACTCATGTTCAGTTGGCACTTAACTGGTTAGTACCACTGAAAATAACCGGTTAGCACCAAACTCAAAACTTGTTATTTTTGGGGCAATCTGGGGAAGCAGTCAACATTTGGCTGGTTAAGAGCTGATATTCAGAGTTTAACTCAGTGGTGTAGCCAGACCTGATATTTTGGGTGGGCCCAGAGCTAATTTGGGTGGGCACTAGGTGTGAGTAGTGTTTCTTGGGATACTCCTTAATAATGCCTTAGAGTGCACTTGATGATGGATTTCTAAGTAAACAGTCGGTGCAACAGCTCTCCTGCATTAACACAAACCGCATACCTGGTTCATGGAACACCATTTAAATATAGTGATTTTATCCCATATCTAAGATTATGTAATGACTATACCATATTAACACCCTGTAAGCCACATTGAGCCTGCAAAAAGGTGGGATAATGTGGGGTACAAATGCAATAAATAAATAAACTTGACCAAATATGACTGCTAAAAGGCAAACATGTCAATGGCACATATCCTTCAAACTTTGCTTTGTAACAAATGCAAATGCCTGATTAAGCTGTATTCATAAAGCAGGTAAATTCTGAAACTGACATTCCCATTTAAAAAGCCAGAGAAGTCAGACTCATATAGATCCCCACACGAACTACATGCACACAGAATCTTTTACATCGGTCACATGCAGAACACAGACCACCCCTTACCAACTGCAGAATAAAATACAAAAAATTAGAAATCGCAGAGATGCCAAGAACACAGACCACCCCTTACAAATTGCAGAATAAAACACCAAAAATTAGAAATCACAAGAGATGGCAAATTATCCAGTTCCAGGCTTGAGATTTTGAGTCCTGATTTAAACTTTATAACCCAAATCAGTGTGGGATTTGCAGTGCCTGATTCTGCCCATGGAAATCAGTGCTGCAAGTCCCATAACAATGGGGTGGTTAGAAATGCAGGACTGTCCCAAAATCTCCAGCCTGGAACTGTAGCCCGGCATCAACCCTGCCCTTCCCCCTTCCCCATAGTTTGGCATCAGCTGCGGGAGAAAAGGCAGCGACAGCGATCAAAGCAGTGGTGTACCTAGGGTAGTTGACACCCAGGGCTGGTCATTTTTTAACACCCCCCCTCCAAAATTCAGTACTAAGCATACCGAGAATACAAAACACTCAGGACCTATAGAGCAATTCTAGTATACCATAAGCAGTAATTTCTACAAGTCACACAAGGAAAAGGAAAGCATCTTAAACACTACAGTAAGCACTAGAACATCAATTCACCTATTGTAAAACGAAACCAGACAGATTAGTACAGACCGTCGATACTGCACAATCAATGCCAACTGAAAGCCATGTCTTTTTCACAAACACAGATACACCCTAATCCACTATAGAATAAGTAATCATAAACTTTCTATTTAGACAAAAATTAAACTGAACCCCCAAGATGCCAGACTCCGCATACAGTGCAACACCACAGAAACAGAAAATGTCCCCTAGTACTGTGCAAAATATAAAGACAGGAGATGTAAATTTGAAAAAAAACCTAACAAATATCAATCACCACTTTACAAATTAACAAATAGAAATAAAACAAATATAGAAAATAAAATAATACCATTTTATTGGACTAATACATTTAGCTTTCAGAGGCCAAAACCTCCGTCCTCAGGTCAATACAGTATAGTGCTGTTACAGTATCCTATCCTGACCTGAGGAAGGGGGTTTTGTTCTCTGAAAGTTAGTCAAAATGTATTAAAATTAGTCCAATAAAAAGATTACCTTATTTACATGTTCTATTTATAAACATTTATTAACACATCTACAATACTACTTTTTCCTAAAGCAAAAAAGTAAAAATATATATTTTATTTACAGTTTGTCTCTGGTTTGTGCTTTCCTCATCTTCTTTTCACCATCTTCCTTCCATCCAGCATCTGTCTTCGCTCTCTCTCTGCCATCCAGTGTCTGTCCTCTCTGCCGTCCCTTCCATCCACTGTCTGCCCTTTCTCTCTGCCCCTTCAATCCACCATTTGCCCTCCCTCTCCCATCCATCCAGGGTCTGCCCTCCCTCTTGCTGTCCCTTCTTTTCGGCCCCCAGTTCCAGCCCCATTATCCCACCTGCCCCTAGTTCCAGCCCCAGCCCACATCTTCCACCTGCCCCTCCTTTTCAGCCCCAGTTTCAGCCCCATTATCCCACCAGTCCCCAGTTTCAGCCCCAGCCCTTTTCTCCCACCAGTCCGGAGCTTCAGCACCCAGCCACTTCTCTCTGTCCACTTTTCAGCCCCCAGTCCGCACATTCAGCCCCTGCCCCTTTTCAGCCCCCAGTTCCAGTACTAGCCCCCTTATCCTACCTACCGTCCTTTTCAGTCCCCAGTTCCCTTCATCCACATGCCCTGCATTAGGGTCCCCCTTTTCAGCCCCAGACCCATTCTCCCACCTGCCCAGACATGGCCCTATTCTCCCTCCTGCCCCCTCAGACCCCAGACCCAGTCCCCTTCTCCCATCTGAGACCCTCCCCTCCTCTCCCAGACCCAGTCCCCTTCTACCATCTGAGTCCCACCCCACCCAGACCCATTCTCCCATTCTGAGCCCCCCTGCACGACCCAGAAGCTTTGAAATAAATTAAAAAGCTGTCCAATAAGTTTAAAAAAAATTGTCCTCCACCTTTTAAGGCACTTCCTATCCAACTGAAACAGCTTTAGACGACAATGTGGATGCAGCAGCTCATAGGTTTGCTAAGTTTTGAGTGAACGGGGATGACGGCTGCGCTGGGAAGGAGAAACTTAGACAGACCTTATTGGCTTCCTTGTGGCCTATATAGGCTCACTGCCATTCCTAGTTATTAAACCTCCTTGTTCCGGTCCGGCGGAGCATTTCTGCACCGTGACCCGGAAGTTATGTGTGCTGGGGCCGAATTGTTGCAAAAATGAACGCGCCGCCAGCCTTCGAGTCTTTCCTGCTGTTCGATGACGAGAAAAAGTGAGAGAAGCTGGATGGCGTGTGGCTGCTGGGACCCCTTTCAGTTCCATCGGGGGCTGGAGCTCATTTGACCAAGAGTGTCTGTTAACCGACTAGGGAGGGGACTGCGTGATACAAATATAAGAGCGGGGAGCTAAGGTGAAGCAGGCGAGACATAGCAGCAGAGCAGAATCTGGACGGGGAATAAGTGTTGGAGTAGGAGCACCGGCAAGCAGCGCTGCAATGGTCTACACTTCCGCTCCAGGAACCGGCCCGCACTAAAAAAAAAAAATAATGTAAAGGGGTTGGAGGAAGAGGATCGAGACCTGCCGGCCAGGCCCACCCGTAGCTACGCCCCTGGTTTAACTAGCCAGGTTAACTGCATAAATAGGACCACATAAATCAGACCTATTTTTATGCGGTAACCCATAACTAGTTAAGTTTTTCATATGACACTTAACTGGCTATCTGTTTGCTGGCTCCACAACCCTAGAAATTCAATGCCAGTGCATGGACACGGCACACCATTGAATTTCTGGGTTTAGCACTGGTGGTGGTCAGCAAACTGCTAATCACTGCCTGGTGATTATTGGACCCATGGTTGGGAAATGCACAGGTAGAAAAAAAATAGCTAGAGATGTAAAGTTGGGTGACAAGACTTTTTTCAGGTATGTTGTGGAAAGGAGGAAGGTTAAAATGGAATTGTAAGACTGAAAGATGTCAAGAACTGATTTATGGAGAGGGTTGATGAAGAGGAAAACTTGCTAAACAGTCGTCTGACAAAGGTATATATGGGAATGAGGTACATATCACACTGTTCATGGAGGAAAGTGTTTATGAACAACTTGAAAAACTGAAAGTGGATACATCCATGGGGGCAGATGAGATACCAGCAAGATATTGAGGGAGCTCAGACGGGTTTTAGAGGGTCCTTTAAAAAATTTGTTGAATAAATCCTTGAAGATGGCAGAGGTTCCACAGGACTGGAAAAGAGTGGACACTGTAAGCCTCAGTTTGGTGGTTGAAAAAGTAATGGAGGCACTGCTGAAGGAAAGAACTTCCTAGAATCCAGTGAGTTGCAAAATCTGAGGTAACATAGTTTTACCAAAGGAAGACTGTGCCAAACAAATCTGATTTTTTTTAACTGGACTTCAGCAAAGCCTTTGATATACTTCCTTAAAGAAGAATCATGAATAAACTGAGCAGGCTGAAGTTAGAACCCAAGGTGGTTAACTGAATTAAAAACTGGTTGACTGACATTAAAGAGGGTGGTGATAGGAGGAAAGAAAGGTGAGTAATGGAGTGCCTCAGGGATAGATTCTGAGGCTGATTCTATTCAATATCTCTGTGGGTGATACTGTCATAGGGTTAGAAGGAAATGTTTTGCCTTTTTGTGAATGAGATGAAGATTTGCAACAGACAGAGAATAGACAACATGAGAAATGATTTACAAAAATTAGATAAATAGTTTAATGTTTGGCAATTAAAATTTAATGTGAAGTATGGAGTGATATACTTGGGGTATAGAAACTCAAAAGAGCCCTATGTAATATTGAGCGAGAAACTGATACGAACAAATTAGGAGAGAAATCTTGGGGTGATAGTGTCTGAGGATCTCAAAGTGGCAAAACTATGTGACATGTTAGTGTCCAAAACCAGAAGGATGCTAGGCTCTTCAGAGAGAGCTATAACCAGCAGAAGAGAGGAGGTGTTAATGCCCCTGTAAAAGTCATTAGTGAGGATTTATTTGGCGTATTGTATTAATTTTTGGAGGCCACATCTCACCCAGGACATAAAGGATTGAAGTAGAGACTTAGCAAGGATAAAGGGTTTGTTTGTTTTCTTATTTTTTTGAACCTGCACAATTGGAAGTGTTTTTGTTAGATAAGACTACTAAATAGTTTCTTCAGGGATACTTTAGGAAGGTTTAATGGGGTCCAGTTAAATGAATACACCTTTACAGTGTAATTTGTGACTCTTTTTTGTTTACTTCTATTCTTCTCTTGTATGGGTAATGTCACCATTTCCTTTAACTGATGTCTTGTTTTTGTTTCAACCAGGGGCATAGCCAGATATAGTATTTTGGGTGGGCACACAATTTTTCCCACATCTCCTAACTCAATAAATACCTGTGCTGGCAGGGATCCCCAAGCCCTGCCAGCTGAAGAAAGACTTTTCCAGCAGCTGGAACAATCCTGTACTCTGCAGCCCACAGTTGGAACACTTCCATACTACTGTCCCCCTCCTATGCATGCTCAAAAACTGACCACGTGCGGAAGGAGGGTCTTGCGCGGTGCTGGCACTTGGAGAGTAACGTGGGAGTGTTCCAGCTGCAGAATACAGGATCATTAAAACTGCTGGAAGAGGACCTGTTCAGTTGATGGGGCTTGGGAATCCCTGCCAATCTTAAAAAGAGTGCCACAATTTTGGGTAGACCCAGGCTCACCCGGGCCGACACATGGCTACACCACTGGTTTCTATATAGGTAAGGTGTAATCGCTTACAATATTTATGGAAATGTATTCAATTTTCAAAAGGAGACAGAATGGTATAGGGTTTGCATCAAAAGTGTTTAAGAAGAGAATTGAAGATCTGAATATGATCTTAGAGGAAAGGCAGGATGAGAGATATGATGCAGAGGTTTAAATATTTGAAAGATATAAAACCAGATCTTTTTCAGAGACAGGGAAGTAGTAGAATTAGAGCACATGAATTGAAATTCCAAAGAGGTAAACAAAACAGCACAGAGGGTCCAAAGTACAGAATAAAGTCCAAATAGCAAAAAGAAGCACCAGGAGCCTTCAGAATCGGGACACAATTTCTTTAATTATATAACTTAAACAAAATCTGGTCTATCCTTAATGACCAGACATGGGCCGTGTTTCTGTGCACATGACTCATGAATTAGAGCAGGAAGGAATTACCTCTGCTTGAATTCTGCTGAGCGATCAAGTACATTTCAAATGATATTGAGCGGGACAACACAAGAGAATGAGCGCAGAGAGGTGCTGCTTTGGGGGGAGGGGGGCAGTGGGGAGAGAAGATGCTCAAGCCACAGGGAAGGAAGAGGACGTCGACATCAACGCCAGGAGGGGACTTGAGTCACCTAAGCCCAACTTTTGGGAGCCGGTTGTTAAAGTAGCTAGTTTAACAACTGGCTCCCAAAATTCTTAAAAAACTAACAAACGGCTCTTGTGAGCCGGCTCCAGCACACCACTTACTATAGGTCTCATTTTCAAAGCACTTAGACTTACGAAGTTCAATACGCAATGATGTCACCAGAGGTAGAGAAAAGGGATTGCAGCAAAGTAAATTTGTTAATTTGAATAAATAATACTGGCAAGGAATGCACACTTAGGACTCTTTTACTAAAGGGCATTAAGCCCTTAGCACTCAGTTAGCACGTGATAACAGGCTACTGTACAAACATGTTAAAAAACATTTTGTAGTATTTTTCCTGTTTTCTTTGCACTAAACCATGCATTCTTTAATTTTTAAGCATTTTTCTCTGATGGAACCATTCATGAATGACCTGCAAATAAAAAGAAAAAGCCCTCATAATGTGCATGTTAAATATGGGCTTAGCGAGCATTCGAGTCACACGATTTAACGCATTAAGCCCAAATCAGTCATTTTTATATTTTCTTCACCTGTTAACAAACCCTATACCTGTTGTTCTGCATGAGTCATATTTTTAAACTGGATGTGGTCCTAGCAAGCTAATTTTTAAAGGGGAATTCTCCATGGAGCTACCTTTTAGAAATCCACCTGTGCCTACTGCCATGGGGATTTTAATAACCTGCTTTCTTTTCAGGTGTAAACCTACATTGGTATAAACCAAGGGAAAACAGGTTTGAAGATTTAGTTCCTATTCCTGCCCTATCCCTGTTCTCAGTGCAGCCCATTTCTAGCATAGGTAAAATGATGGATGCTGTTATGCTGGGTATATACTTTTAGCTTTGTTAACGTGAGGTAAGCATCACACCTTTTAATGCACAGGTAAATCTTTGAATTGTTGACTCCAATAACAGACATACACTGAAACAAATTTTTGTTACTAGAATGAAATTGTATATATGTACAGGAACACTTTCTTTACCAGCTGGAAAGTAATGCCAGATAAGGAAAGAGTCAACATAAAATGTTTTGCAGCTTTTATCACTTTTCTCTTGCAGGTATGTTCGATTGTAATTATACTAACACCTCTATTTGCTTCAGTATAGGTACTGTGGGGACAAATATTTTTAGAACTGTTTTAAATAAACCAGGAAAGAAATAAATTGTTGCCAGTTTTTGTCAGAAGTGTTCATTCAGTGCAGGAGTTTGTGAGCTCATGTATCCTGAGCAGTAAGGTAGTTTGGTCTCATACCGTTCAATCCCATGAAGGTCACCTACTCTTATTCTATTAGATATACATAATTCACCTCCCTATACCCAACTAACACAAGGAATATTCTGCTAGTACTTGTCACACAGTTTAATTACCTAAGAAGAAAGATAACCACATTTGCTAATCACGATATAAAAAATGAGTTTTATTTAATGTATTGATATATTCAGCCCTTGATACGGCTGGAACTCTGGGTGCAAACCTGCTTCTGTACAGTATTTAATGAGAAAAGTTCTTCTGCTTAACTCAGCACTATTGTGAGCCGCTGAGCGAAAAGGTACCAAAAGTGGGGCATGTGACTTAGACCACAAGATAGAGGGGTATCAACTGCATAATCTTGCAAAATTTCAACCTTAGGTATACCTTTAAAAAAAGAAGAAACATTTATCAATAAAAAAAAGTAATGAACCCCAGAAATCACATACCACACTTTAGGTACCTGCAGTTTTTAGGCTGTAGAACTTGAAAAACATCAAAATTGTGAAAAAAATTGTGTAGTCCCATTCTCTTGACCTTATAGTGCACAAAACTTTCAAAAATGAGTTTCCCCTTCAAACTCATAGCCTTTATCTTTGTTATTTTTATTTATTTATTTATTTAGATTTTGCTCACACCTTTTTCAGTAGTAGCTCAAGGTGAGTTATAGTCAGGTACACTGGATATTTCTCTGTCCCAGGAGTGCTCACAATCTAAGTTTATACAACCCTGCTTTTGGTACCTTTTCACTCAGTAGCAGCAACATAGCCAGACCCACAAATTTGGGTAGACCCACAGTTAAATTGGGTAGGCCCTTCCAACCTCTCTTTAGCTCAGCATTTCCTGTGTTCTCCCCACCCCCAAAGACCAGCATCTATCCCCTCTTTGAATCTTCTCAGTGTGTTTCAGAGGCAACCCGGTGGCCTCAGCGATGCATCTTCGATGTGTACGCTGTCCCACGCAGGCTTTCCTCTGCCATGCTCACCAGTGAGGAAACAGGAAGTGACATCAGTGAGAGAGGAACACAGCAAAGGGAAGCCTGCGGGGGCTGGTGCAGGCAGTGAAGATGAATTACTGTGGCCACTAGGATACCTCTGAGGTACACCGGGAAGATTCAGGTTGGGGGCAGATATCGGGCCGCCGGTGGAGAAGAGGAAGAGAGGGATGCTGCTGTTGGATGGGCCTGAGACAAGAATGGGTGGGCCTGTGTCCACCTAGGCCCACCCATAGCGACGTCACTGCTCAGTGGGTCATATATATATATTGATTGTACTTATTCTATGACTCACACTCACTCTCACAGTCACACACATTCACTCACACACACTCTTTGTTTGAAATCCTGCAGCTTCTTCATGAGAACCTTCTAAGCTTCACATTTTAGAGCCTTTTCTGGCTGCATAAAATAAGTGGTATTTATTTATTCATTACTTCAGTTTTTGTTTAGCATCTGCTTATCTCATAAGCTCAACATGATTACAACAATAACATTACAGCAGTGCATATAAAATATAGAAAAACACTGACATAATCAGCAATCAATACATATAATATAGTCATGGATGCTTAATATACGACATACATATAGGACTCAATTCTGTAAATGGCATCCAAATTTGGGTGCCAAACAATGCGCACTAAGCGCTACTCTATAAATGATGCTCCAAGTTGGGTGCTGTTTATAGAACAACAGCACCGGGATCCATGCCCAATTTTGAGCACGAGGATTTTCACCGACTGAACCCTGGTGTAAATCCCCGTATCTAAATTAAGCATGGATTCCTTGAATCTATAACACTGCGCACAAATCCTAGAAACATCCCAAATTGCCCATGGCCCTCCCATGGCCACGCCCCTTTCAGATCCACGCAGAAAAATATACATGCACATCTTTATAGAATAACAACAATAAAGATGATCATGTAAATTCCAATTATTGACAATTATCAGTGCTAATTGGCTATTAAACAATTAAATTGTGCACACAATTTGGTCACACACCCAAATTTGCATGCGTAATTAGAAGCAATGCCTTACAGTGTTTATGAAAGCACATCTTGGAATCTGTTCCTCACAACACTTTTTGAATACTTTCCAAAGAGCAAGACCACTGTAAAAAATGATTTTTTCCTAGTGTCAGCTTTCTTTAAGGATGGATTACACCATAAATAGTTTGTCTCGGGGGCAATATCTCCAAATGCCCTGAGAGGAATGAAAGGGCTCTAGCAGGCTGATAACACTAGCTATTTCTGCTTGTTAGGTCCAAAATAACCAAAGACAGAACTTTTAAAATGAACTCAAAAGGCTGCAGGCAGCCGATAAAGATGGATTAATATTTGAATAATGTTATTCCAGCTTTTCAGCCCAAGCACTAACAGTGCCACTATAATTTGAACATACTATAAATGTCCTAGCTATTAATTAGATAATCCAGCATGTGGAGGACAGTTCTGTAACAGTACACCATTGTCTAGGTGCCTAGAGAGCCCTGCCTGCGTGGTGATATTGTATAAAGGAAAGTAGAAGGCATAGAGTTGGAGTAAATGGTTGCACCTAAATTGCTAAAATTTGTAAATTAGTCTATAATTTATGCACATAGCTGTGTGCTCCATCAATGCTCCACTCACATGTACATCCACCTTCAGACAACACGCCATCATATGTATAGAAAAGCATTGGCATTTTTGCATGTATCTGCATACCTATGAGAAGCCCCACTCCCATCTGGGAGAGGGTTGTTAACCTTGGCTGAGCTACAGCAAGCCAAGGGAATTTATAAAGGAAGAGAGGATAGCGAATAAGAAGTAGGGATTTGTGTGTGGAGAGTAGGGATAGGTTGGTTAGGGAGCAGTGGTGAGGAATGGAAGGAGTGTTGGGATTGGTTGGTAAAGGGAGAGAGTGGGAGAGTGTGTGAGGTGGTTTTGGTGAGCATTTGTTGTGGTAGGGTAGGAGGGAGTATAGTGGGGTAGTGTATGAGGGATTGTGAAATTTAAAATTTTGGTTTCCCTCCCTGCCAACCCTTTTTTGGAGAATGTGTGGAGGGAATGTTAGTTTGATGGGTGTTGGGATGGTTGGAGTATGAATTCTTGGAACTGGAGATCACAGCTTTGTGTGTGTGTGTGTGTGTGTGTGTGTGTGAGGGGGGGGGGGGGGGGGGGGGGGAAGACAGCCACGTGACCAATTTGGTTGGAAAGTAGGAGTAATTGCATTGGAAGTTGTGGGGAATGGTGATAGGTTCGAGGGTGATACCGCATTGAGCCGAGGCAAGGTTTTGGTGACACCGCAAATCATGCTTGAATATAAATTTAGTATTTTGTCTTCTGTGAAAAAAATTAATTGGGAATAGGGGTTAGGTTGATACAGACTAGCCTCACTGTTAAGGATAAAAAGGGATAGTAAAGGCATCTGGTTAGTAAGGAATTGTGTTGTGTATTTATTTATTGTGATTAATCATAAAAATTAAAAGAGTCACAGCCAATTTTGTGCCATTTGCTGGTTGCAAAAATGATTCATTTAATTACCAACAGTGGAGGAGTGGCCTAGTGGTTAGAGTGGTGGACTTTGGTCCTGGGGAACTGGGTTCGATTCCCACTGCAGGCACAGGCAGCTCCTTGTGACTCTGGGTAAGTCACTTAACCCTCCATTGCCCCAGGTACAAATAAGTACCTAAGCCACATTGAGCCTGCCATGAGTGGGAAAGTGCGGGGTACAAATAAAAATTCATTTGTTAAGGGGGCAAGAGTTGTGTGAACGCCAAGGTTAACATGTATGTGTCAGTTCATTTACGCGGAGTCTGGAAAAAACAGGACTCCTATCATTTTTCCAAATAACCCACAAATATCTTACTGCAGCAGAAATTTCAGACATTTCTGAATAATTTGTTTTCCAGAGGCTGGATCTCCAGCCCATTGATATCGCAGAACATTTGAGCTTTTAATTAATAAAACTCCAGAATTCATTAAGCCAACAGCTCAGTGATGTTGAATACTTCAGGAATGTGTCAAGGTTGAAGGAGGACACTTTGAACACACATTATGAATTAACTAAGAAAAGACCCCCATTATACTATTTTCAAAATTCATTCTAAGGGCCTTATTTATTAAGCTGTGCTAGAGGTGTGTTAGCGTTTTTAGTGCACACTAAGCATTAGCGCGCACTAACCGTGTAGATGCTCATAATATTCCTATGGGTGTCTAAACGGTTAATGCACGCTAATTTTTAGCATGCGCTAAAAATGCTAGCGTACCTTAGTAAACAGGGCCCTAAATGTTTAACATAGTAAATATATAGTAACATAGTAGATGACGGCAGAAAAAGACCTGCTCGGTCCATCTAGTCTGCCCAACAAAATAACTCAAATGTGCTACTTTTTGTGTATACCCTACTTTGATTTGTACCTGTGCTCTTCAGGGCACAGACCGTATAAGTCTTCCCAGCACTATCCCTGCCTCCCAACCACCAGCCCCGCCTCCCACCACCAGCTCTGTCACAGACCGTATAAGTCTGCCCAGCACTATCCCTGCCTCCCATCACCAGCTCTGGCACAGACCGTATAAGTCTGCCCAGCAGAAACTATGTGAGGGATCCCATTTTTTCTGGACACTATCCTGCTTATAATCGAAAGAGAAAAACGCCTATATTGCGACCCAAATCGGGAGATGGGCATCTTTCTCCTGTGGGTGCCCAAATCGGTATAATCGAAAGCCGATTTTGGACGTTTCCAACTGCAATCCGTCGCGGAAACGGGTAAAGTTGATGGGGGCATGTCGGAGGCATGGTGAAGGCGGAACTGGGGCGTGGTTATTGGCCGAGGAGAGATGGGCATCTTTAGCTGATAAACGAAAAAAAAAGGCGTTTTTACCGTGATTTTGGGTCACTTTTTGGACCCTTTTTTTCACAAACAAGTCCCAAAAAAGTGCCCCAACAGCCCAGATGACCACTGGAGGGAATCGGGGATGACCTCCCCGGACTCCCCCAGTGGTCACTAACCCCCTCCCACCAAAAAAAAACCCACTTTAAAAACTTTTTTCCAGCCTCTATGCCAGCCTCAAATGCCATACCCACCTCTATGACAGCAGAATGTGTTCTATCCTGTGACAGCTGTTCCCTGGTTCTGATGTGGCTCTCGGGTGAGTGTGACACCTTTTCTGTTATGCGCACTGCAGAGTCACAACAGCAATGCATTGTGGTGGGTGAAGGGTATTGTGCTCCGTGATTCCACTAGCTTGTGGCAAATGCTCACGATGTTGGTAGTTGGTAGGCTCTACTCCCATGGTGCTTTCCCCCTGCTTACTGGGTCAGAGTGTGCCCTGTTTTGTTTCCGGTAGTCCATGAGGTAGTGGCCATTTTTGTAAGCCAGTTTTAGATCCCTTTCACGTGTTAGCCACGTTACAGAACTTAGTTCTTCCCTTGAATGTTGCTGAAAGAGGGCATTGTACATCATTCTGCCAGCTCTGACCTACTGCTAACCTCAGTACCAGCGAGACTCGTTGCCAGTGGGGCACAACCTCTGATCTGAAGTTAACTGTGAGTAAGCGTGCTTATTCCAATAAAGGACGTTTTCAGAGAGATTAGTCTTCAGGTGTCAACTGGTGTGCCAATGTTATATAGCAGCAACCAGTCCTAGAGGCCTGCGTGTATGCAGGTCCCTGGAGCACTTTTAGTGGGTACCGCAGTGCACTTCAGCCAGGTGGACCCAGGCCCATCCCCCCTACCTGTAACACTTGTGCTGGTAAATGGGAGGTCTCCAAAACCTACTGTACCCACATGTAGGTGCCCCCTTCACCCCTAAGAGCTATGGTAGTGTTGTACATTTGTGGGTAGTGGGTTTTGGGGGAGTGGGGTTGGGTGCTCAGCACCCATGGTAAGGGAGCTATGCATGTGGGAGCTGTTTCTAAAGTCCACCACACTGACCTCTAGGGTGCCCAGTTGGTGTCCTGGCATATCAGGGGGGCGAGTGTACTACGAATCCTGGCCCCTCACATGACCAAATGGCTCAGATTAGGACAGTTTTTAGTTTCCATTATCGCTAAAAAAAACAAACGCCCAGCTGAAAAACGTCCATTTTTTCGAAAATACGGTCTGTCCTGCCTCTTCACGTACCCGTTTTCAGACATAGACGCCTATGGAGATAGAGGGGCATAATCGAACGCGAACGCCTATGTATACATGTACTTGGGGTCTAAATGTTGGTACTCACTTTATAGAATTTCCCCCTTAGTGTGTTGCAGTTATCTAGTCTTGTAGAGATTAATGCACAAGTTACCATCAGGAAATCTTCCTGGTCTAAACAGAGCTTAGGCTTTGTTTGTTTTTGTTTTAAAATAATTTATAACCAAAAGAAGAACACTCACTGCATTAGAGATCTGTTTACTGATGGCCGATTCAGTGTCAAGCATCATCCACTATACTTTTACCATGAGAAGCCTTTCTCTGTATAGCAATAAGACGTATTGGAGACAGAAGCCCTATGTATGCATGACATCTGATCTGGTCACTTTGGGCTAGATTCTATATATCACGCCTAAAAAGAACTGGCGCTGAAATGAAAAAGCCTAAGCTTATTCTATAAAGTATGCTTTAATTAGGTGTACTTTATAGAATAAGCCTAAATTTCTGCATGGTTTATAGAATATACCAAGTACCCGTTGTTGCAACTAAATTTAGTCACAGGCAGTTATGTCAAGTAAAACTTGGTGTAAATGCCGATGCCTAAATTATGCATGTACTGGGTGTGTTAGATAGCATTGCGCATAGATTTTAGAAACACCCATGACCCGCCCATTCCATGCCTATGGCCATGCCCCCTTTTAACTAGGCAACTTAGAATTTACACGCATCACATTATAGAATACGCTTAGACAGTTGTGCACGTAAATTCTAATTAATGCCAGTTAATCAATAGTTGCTTATTAATTGGCAATTATCAGTGCTGATTTGCTTGTTAACTAAGTTGGTCACGCAAATATAGAATACGACTGTATTTGTGCACACAACTTAAGTCGTGCTACATAGAATTCAGGGCATCGAGTCTCATTTTATAATTGCAGAACCACTTTTTTATTTTACTGCATCTAAACACTTTTGTAAATGCTGCAGATTTTCCACCCTGCCCTTTTCTTCCCTTCTTTTAACCTGTGGACATCATCAGGAAACACACAAAAAAGGTACTATCCCAGCTCTTTTTAGTCTGCAAAGTGCTGTAAATAAATATTAAACAGCAGGGGCTATGAACAGTCCCTCCTGAGATCCTATTTTGAACTTCCCATGTTCCTATATTTTAATTACTTGTTCCTCACTTAAAGCATTTTAATGTGCATGTTTGTTATAAATTTAATGGATAGAATGGAAAAATGGAATAGGTTTGATATAGCATCATCTATTATATATATCTATCTTGAGTTTAACCATTAAGAAAGGACTGAAACCAACTTAGCAGTGTACCTTAATCTCTTATGCTCATAAGTGGCCTACTTGAATGCTATGATCAATCCTATCAAAAGTGGTTGTCAAATCTAACAAAACCACCACTGAGTCAGCTCCATCATTCAGAAGTGTTCGCAAAATAAAAATAATCTCTATCAGACAAATGGTATTAAGAACAGAGAGCCTAGTCATTGACAAAAACAGATGAATATTGTGTATGAGCTCACCTGAGGTGATGTAGTCAGCATGTCACTGGGCTAAAACCATTGAAATTCATTTTCTTTTTGTTCCCTGAGAGATTCTAGGAAATCTCAGGGCTATTTCACATTTAAAAACACCTACACAAATTATATACACATTTTCCTCATAACAATAAAATGAACTTCTCAGAGAAACCTTTCTGATTCAGCAGAATTATAGTTTCTGGAAAAATTTATAAAATACATTTTGGGGCCCTTTCATGACGAGGCGGTAGGGCTACTGCTAGGTTTGTGTGCGGCAAATCGATGCACCGCCAGGGTCTCCCAGGAACCCGGCGGTAGTTCCGGGACTGCCGTGCGCCATTTCCAGAACTAGAAAATATTTTTTATTTTCTAGTGCCAGTGGGCTGTAAGGGCTCCAGCAGCAAAGTACCTGTAAAGTACCGCATGGCCATTTACTGCCTCTTAAACAAAAACCCAAACAAAAAACCCTTTTACCCATGGCAGTAAAAGGTAGTCTTGGTGTGCGGCAATCCAACATGCCAACACCACAGTGGCCCATCTTTTACTGCCACTTGGTAAAAGGGTCCCTTTATGCTTGGAAACATTCCGTCTGATAGTCTGCCCATGGCAGTAAGTGGTGACTGAGCCACTCACAGCTGTGGACTGAACTGGCCCAGATATTCAATATAGATAAATTAAAAACATAAAAACGTTCTCTAAGGGGCCCTTTTACAAAGCCGTGGGAGGGCTAACATGCAGGTAGCGTATGCCAAATTGGCGCTACTGCTGGGGTAGCGAGTGCGCCCAGCGGTAATTCCAAGTTTGGTGCGCTCCGAATCCCGTGGTTGAAATTTCTATTTTCTACCGCTGGGGGTGTTCCTGGCAGTAATCGGCAGCACGACCACATTGGCGCGTGCTGCATGGTTACCATGCGGGTAGCATGTGAGCCCTTACTGCTAGGTCAATTGCTGGCAGTAAGGGCTCAGGCTGTAAATAGGTGTGTGTGCTAGTTTTAATTTTTGCGCATGCCCATTTCCCAGCCAATTAAAAAATGGCATTTTTCCTAGCTGTGGTAAAATGTGGCCTAGCAAGTGCCAAAAAGATGCTCCCACACTACCACAGGCCATTTTTTAGCACGGCTTTGCATGGGCGTAGACTGGGGAGGGGGGGCGAGGGGGGAATGCCTCCCCAAACGACGATGAGGCGCCGCCGCGCCAGTAGTTTAAAAAAAAAACCAAGCAGGCACGCGCTCCTCTCCGTTCGCTTGGCTTCCCTGCCCTCTCTGTCTGCGTCCCGCCTTCCTCTGACGTCATTTCCTTTCGGGTGGGACGCAGACAGAGAGGGCAGGGAAGCCAAGCAGACGGAGAGGAGCGGGTCCGTCTACCCCGCTCTCTTCCTCCCTCCCTCCAGCGCAGTCTTTTTCAGCGTTCCTGGTAGCGGTAGCGATGTACACGCTGCCTTCAGCTCTGTCCCGAAGCCTTCTCTTCAAGTTCCTGTTCCCGCATAGGTGGGAACAGGAACTTGAAGAGAAGGCTTCCGGGGCAGACCGAAGGCAGCGTGTACATCGCTACCGCTACCAGGAACGCTGAAAAAGACTGCTGCCTGCGCCGGAAGGAGGGAGGGAGGAAGAGAGGGGGGGTAGACGGAGTCACGATCTTGGACCTCAGGGGGGAGGGCAGCAGAAGGAAGATGGATGGAACTGGGAGGGGTGGGGAGCAGATGGAAGATGGATGGGACTGGGAGGGGTGGGGAGCAGAGGGAAGGAGCAAGAGATGGATGGGACTGGGAGGGGTGGGGAGCAGAGGGAAGATGGATGGGACTGGGAGGGGTGGGGAGCAGAGGGAAGGAGCAAGAGATGGTTGGGACTGGGAGGGGTGGGGAGCAGAGGGAAGGACCAGGAGATGGATGGGACTGGGAGCGTTGGGAGCAGAGGGAAGGACCAGGAGATGGATTGGACTGGGAGGGGTGGGGAGCAGAGGGAAGGAGCAAGAGATGGATGGGACTGGGAGGGGTGGGGAGCAGAGGGAAGATGGATGGGACTGGGAGGGGTGGGGAGCAGAGGGATGGACCAGGAGATGGATGGGATTGGGAGAGGTCAGGCACAGCAGAGGGAAGGAGCAGAAGATGGATGGGACAGAGGGATGGTGAGCAGAGGGAAGGAATAGAAGATGGATGGGACTGGGAGGGGTGGGGAGCAGAGGGAAGGAGCAAGAGATGGATGGGACTGGGAGGGTGGGGAGCAGAGGGAAGCCTACTGGAAAGAAGACACTTTATAAAACAGAAGACACTGGGACCAAAGCGAATAGAAAAACTAAATGATCAGACAACAAAGGTAGATAAAAGTATTTTATTCAGAATTTATTAATTGAAATATGTCAGCTTTTTGAAATATGCATCTGTGATATTTTGTCTGTAAATTTCAATTCCTTCCTCCATATTAGCATATTCATTTGCATATGTATATATGCAAATGAATATGCTAATATGCTTCGCCCATCCTTTGCCCCCCCCCCCAAATGAAACAGTCAAACTACGCCTATGCGGCTTTGTAAAAGGACCCATAAATGCCCACCATGGCTGTGATACTGTCTTTGTTGGATTATTCTAACTCATTGTATATTGGTTTGTCAGTAGAATCTATGAGGAAATTATGTTTAGTACAGAATACAGCTGCGAGATTGATAAAAGTCAAAATTGGATTATGCAACTCCTTTAATTTTAGTCCTGCATTGGCTCCCATTAAATTTAAATTATGCTGTTTGGTGTTTAAACCTTTATATGGATATGCACCTGAAAATTTTCCTCTCTGCTGGGTGGACGGACTGGAGCTCGTAACTGGGAATGGTTAGTATTGCTTTTTCCATTGTTTAAGGATATTAAGTACAGCAGAATACATCAAGGATCTTGTTATTATGATCTTGTTGAGATTTGGAATTCTTTACCATTATATATTCGTCTGTTCAAAATTCTGCTGCACAACTAATATTCCGCCAATGTCGTTATGCTCATATTAGCCCTCTCCTCAAGTCACTTCACTGGCTTCCTATTCATTTCCGCATACAGTTCAAACTCCTCTTATTGACCTCAAAACCTCTCCACTCTCATCTCTCCCTACATTCCTCCCCGGGAACTCCGTTCACTGGGTAAATCTTTATCTGCACCCTTCTCCTCCACTATTAACTCCAGACTCCGTTCAGTTTATCTTGCTGCACCATATGCCTGGAATAGACTTCCTGAGCCGGTACATCAAGCTCCATCTCTGGCCCTCTTCAAATCTAGGCTAAAAGCCCACATTTTTGATCCTGCTTTTAACTCCTAACCCTTATTCACTTGTTGAGAACCCTTATTTTATCATCCTCACTTTAATATTCCCTTATCTCTTGTTTGTCCTGTTTGTCTGTCCTAATTAGATTGTAAGCTCTGTCGAGCAGGGACTGCCTCTTCATGTTCAAGTGTACAGCACTGCGTACGTCTAGTAGCGCTTTAGAAATGATAAGTAGTAGTAGTAGTAGTAGTAGTAGTTCATCTTATATTGTCTTTTGTGAAAGAGTTAAGACATGGATGTTTGAGAATCTCTTCATACTGTATTAGAATGTATGATTATGATTAGATATGATTTTAAAAATTTATTTTTTTAATGTAACCTGCCCTGTACTTGATTGAAGGGATTTGGTGGGATATAGAACCCTAGGGTCCCATTTACAAAGGCACGCTAGTGTTTTTAGAACACACTAACCATGTAGACGCCGATAGGAATATTATGGGCATCTACACAACACACACTAATGCTTAGCGTGTGATAAAAATGCTAATGCGTCTAGCTCAGCTTAGTAAACAGGGCCTCTAGTAGCATAGCATAGCATGTTTTGCCCTCTCAAGGGCTGCGTCAGGGACTAAACAATGAACTGTGAAACAAATACATAAAAGGCGATCAATATAAATAGCATTACATACAAACAGTTATATATATCACTCAAAATAAATATATATATGTGTATATATAGCATAAGTAGTCAGTTTTCATTGATTATATATAACTATTTGTATGCAGTACTATTTACATTGATGGTCTTTTATGTGTTTGTTTTATAGTTCATTGTTTAGACCCTGACGCAGCCCTTGTGAGGGTGAAATATGGCCATGTTGGGTGTTTAGAGAGTGTTTTTACGTTTTTAATTTGTTTGCAGTGAATAAATTCTGCTTAACGTTTGTCTGCTCTGTTTCTTAGCTGTTCTGGATCTTGCGTATCGCTTGCCTGTTTGTTTTTTGGGAACTAGATATTCAATGACAGGTCATGCGCAGCTCCTGGCTTTGATATTGGGGTATCAGCAGTCACCTGGATGTTAACTGGGCACCAGCTGATATTCAGATTTTGGCAGTCCTAACTTTATGCAATTACGTAGCCAATTAGTGAACTGAAAATTGCCACTACGTGGCTAAGTAGGTGCTCCGTCCCCAGCCCATTCCTAACCGAAGTAGTTAAACCTAGCCTTTCCTGCCTGGTTAATTCCCCCCCCCCCCCCTTTTTTTTAAAAGCTTATTTTCAAGTTAACTAATAAGCTTTTATTTCAGTACCAATTAAGGTTACTTCTTTATTTTTATTTTAAAACATTTAGAGACCATCACCCAATCACAAACATGATTGCCACTGTATTAAGTATCTGTTTAGAGAAGAACCCAGGGAAAGGTTCATGCAGCTGCTAACATGTGCTATATGAAACACTTTAGTTGGATAAATGGCAAATACCTACTATATCTGTAAATACATTAGCCCCCTTGTAATATCAGGAAAATATGTTTTCACAGTGTTAGCAGTTAACACTCCTCAAATCCTTGGGATGAAATGAGGCTGCTATAATTGGACACCAGACTTCAAAGAGAAACACTTCACACTCATGCCATTTGCAAGCCTGAACTATGACATTTAGAATGAACCATTACTTGCTTTCCTGTCAGTCTCTGGAGTCAAACTACTGAATTAAAAAAAAAATTGCAGGTTCCTTTTATCGTCTCCTAAATTGCTAGCCGTGCTGTATTATAGAACTGGGGAAGTTTCTCTTTCCACAGTCCACTTCTGCTGCATGGAATCCTAGTATCTCCTTGAGTTCCTAGACTTTCTTTTTTCAAAAATTGTAGGACAAGTAGCCTCACAAGCAAAAAATTATATAATCTGATCCCAGATCCCAAGAACTTACATTAAAGCAGCAGCAGAACCCAAACGATATAGGTAGGGGAGAGCCATGGTGGGACAGTGAACCTGTTCAGGCTTTAGTCCTTGAGCAAGAGTAGGTTGTTGTGGCGCTCCTGCTG
Source organism: Microcaecilia unicolor (assembly GCF_901765095.1). Lineage (NCBI taxonomy): Eukaryota > Metazoa > Chordata > Amphibia > Gymnophiona > Siphonopidae > Microcaecilia > Microcaecilia unicolor. Next base: position 109,158 of record NW_021963156.1, on the reverse strand, counting down.
CTGCTACCATATTCCCTCCAAATGGAAGTCCCTGAGCAGTCCAAACAGTTCCTCCATTTTTGATTTATGTCTTAAGGGTCAATATTCAAAGTGATTTCGTCCAGAAATGACTCCTGGCCAGTTAAAGTCATTAATAACCCTCAAGAAGGTAAGACACCAAATACGCTTATAGAAAGGGGAAAAAAGAGTAACTTTTGGAGAGCCTTGTATGCTAGTGCCCATAGTATGGGAATCAAATGTTTAGATCTAGAGGCTGCAATGATAGAAGCCAACTTGGATTTAGTGGCGGTCACGGAGACGTGGTTCACATCTCTGTGACTGCCACTATATCCCAGTCATGGTTTTCCATGACTGGGATATAGATATACCTGGCTATAATCTATTCAGGAAGGACAGAGTAGGAAAAAAGGGTGGAGGAGTGTCATTATATGTCAAAAATAATATTAAAGTAACAGAACTGCAGGACATATGGGGTAAGGAAGAAGCACTGTGGGTTAAACTGGTAAGAGGAAAAGGAAAATATATTTACATTTGTGTAACATACAGGTCACCATCACAGTCAGAATTGGACAGAGACATAATTGAAGACATCCTCAAAATAGTTAGGAAAGGGGAAACATTACTGATAGGTGATTTTAATATGCCGGACATCGATTGGGGCATCCCTGCTGTGGTGGCATCTAGAAGCAAAGGGATCTTGGATTCTCTACAGGAAGAACTGTTTCAGCAGTGGGTAATGGAATTGATGCAGGATGGAGCTGTTTTAGACCTGCTGCTTACAAATGGGGACAATGTTTCTGATGTTATGGTAGGAGATCATTTGGCATCTAGTGATCACCGAATGGTGTGGTTTAATATTAAGCCAAAGGAGGAGAGGGCTTATTCAAGATGGAAGATCCTAGATTTCAAAAGAACTAACTTTGCCAAGATGGGGGGATTTCTCAAGGAAGAATTAGTTGGTTGGGAACAGCTGAAGGAAGCAGAACAACAGTGGGCTAAACTGAAAGGAGCCATCTTAAAGGCAACAAACCTTTATGTTAGAAAATTACATAAAACTAAGAGGAAAAGAAGACTGCTCTGGTTCTCAAATGTAGTAGCTGAAAAGGTAAGGGAAAGAAGATTAGCCTTGATATGTTACAAGAGGACTCTGAAAGAGGAAGAAAGGCAAAAATACTTGAAAAAGCTAAGAGAAGCAGGAAAAGCTATCAGGAAAGCGAAGAGAAAATGGAAGAAAAGCATTGAATTTCCAGGGATAATACCAGTGGTGGGAAGCAAATTGTTGATTGCCACCAGTTGAATATCGGGCCCCTAGTTATTACTGTATGTTACTCTTAGGCTTTTGTCATTTCAGGGTTTAACTTATCTAAAATGTTTTTGCTTGGGAGGGAGGGCAGTTTTTACCTCCTGTTGTGAATTGAGGGGTCCCGAGCCCCCAAAGAAGGCTGGAGTGACCTTAAATCTGACTCCATCTCTAAATAGCACTAGTACTGGGGTAATCAAGGAGTTGTGAACTTCTAAAAGGAATTGCCACTAAGAGAGATGTTAGGTCTAAGGAAAAGATACCAGCCTTATGACAAACTGGATTTATATCACAAGTTATACAATGCAGTGAAAGACAGCCTGATACAGCAAAAGCATTTATACTTACAGCCTCTGATCATAAAGTGAAGTCCACAAATCATCATTTGGAATGAGGAGTTTATTTGCCAAGATACAAGTCAAATCAGTGATTGACAACAGGCACGTACAATCAATTAGTTATAGGAATATAATAATCCAGCTGCAAACAGGTGTTAATTAGTTCCTAATCTTTTATAATTTCTTTTACCAATTAAAGGTTTTACAAGGGAAAGCAATTAGGTAATTTGTCAATTCTGCTGGACACATTGGTTTCCCTTGGAGAGAGAGAGTGGCAACCCTTTTCTCTCTAACTTAAACCAGGAAATACCCTGATTTTTATAGGTTCCCTCAGGATATGGATAATATGACAGCAGATATACCTGATTGGATCTATGCTAATGTCATGGTTGTCACTGATTGGCTCATGCTAATGAGTAGCTTCTATCTTGCTACCATGGTTTTGTCTTTAGCTCGCTTGACCACAAATCTTAAGCAATACCCTGCATCCAGCTACACCTTTCCTTTCTCACACCATGGCTGACCACAATCCTGCTCACAGGAAAGTCTCATTTCTCAACTTGTTTTTCTAACTTACATTAGAGAAAATTCCACTTTGCAACAGATACGGCTTCCATTTTGTGCTGAAATCCTCCATTTTGTTTCCATATCTATTGACCTAACTTTTCCTAATTTAGCTTATTTAGGCCTCAATCCGGGCTACAAACTAGGCCGTACTTTTCCAGTAAGCTCCCAGTTATGTCAGCCATCAGATTTCTGACTCAGCCAAGGTCTGTAATAGCCTGAGCTCTATGACTGGGCCCGCCACCATTCCAGTGGGGGGTCTCTGGCTGTACCATAATTATACACTCCCCATGTTTAGTCTCAGTCAATGTTTCTCAGTCAAGCCTTGGGACACTCCTAGTTCATTGATCTTTCAAGATATGAATATGCATGGGAGAAATTTTCATGCACTGCCTCCATTGTATTCAGACTTACCTCATACATATTCATTGTGGATATACTGAAAACTGGAATGCCTGGGGATGTCTTAATGATTGGGCTGAGAACCCTGGTTTAAATGCTTATCTAAGCAGGACCTAAATTGATGATTAAAGGCTGCAGTATATTTTCCTGATTGGATGCACACTCTGTATAGGTTCTTATCCTCCCAGATTCCTACCAATCCCAAGGAAGGACTTAGAGGGTTGGGGAGGAGTTGAGAGGCAGTGGAAAGGGATAGGTCTGTAAAAAGAATGAGGCAGCTGGAAATTGGGATGCTGAGAAGGATATGAAAGATAGGGATAGGAAATAAGAGATATGAAAGGGCACCTGGAGGCAAGGAATGGAATTTCAAGGAAGGAATTGGCTGGGGAGATGATAGGTTTATACTGAGGATCAAACAAGGGGCTACCAACTTGGTGGTAAAAGAGAGAGGTGAGAATTGTGAAGGCCAAGGAGGGTGTGAAATTGGGAGTTGGAACACTAGTGGTAGGTGAGAGCTGAAAACAACAAAACTAAGGGCTAGTGGAGGAGAAAGAATGATGAAATCTGAGTGGTTAGAGAGGTAGAGATGAGAAAAAGAAAAGAAAAATGAACAACTGATTTAAAGTTGGTTGGTTAACTTCAAGACCACTGTTTATCCACTCAGAGTTACCCATCCAACTTTGTCCAACTTACAGTGAATATTGGTAATGAGTGGAGAAAGTTAAACTGCCTGAGAATGCTTTCAATGCAGGCCCTTTCTATTCAGATAAATTTATGATTGTTATAATTTGTCAGCACAAAATTTAGCTAGACAGGGGAAAGAAGAAGAAGGAGAGAATTTTGAACATAAAGATTTGTCCTACGAAACTCCCACAAATAGGAAAATCAGCTTAAAAGACTTTACCTTGGGACTCACTCAGGTGTTCCATGGTAAGTTCGACATTTGCATGTGCAAATTGTGCACAAAAGAATATATTAATTTTTCCTTGGAAAGGGCATATTGAGGGGGGGGGGGGGCTAACTGATTAGCATAAGATTAGCATGTAAGCCCTTACCACCTACAAATGGGTCATGGTAAGTGCTCACATGCTAATTTTTGTTAATGGCCTCATGCTAATGGTGACATTCGCACATGGCCATTAAATAAGAAAATAGAAAATCAACCATTTTCCAACTGCAGGAAAAATGGCCTTAGCACATGGGAAAAACTCGCGTAAGGGCATGCTAAGGTTAACTTTTCCCACAGCTTGGTAAAAAGACCCCTTATTTTGTAGTGTCTTTTTCAGGCTTTTGTGCTAGGAAAAGGGTGAATAGTGGAGTGCCGCAGTGATCAGTACTGGGATCGGTGCTATTTAACATATTTATAAATGATATGGAAATCGGAACAACGAGTGAGGGGATTAAATTTGCAGATGGCACAAAACTATTGAAGGCTGTTGAAACATGTGCGGACTGTGGAATATTTCAGGAAGAACTTAGGAAATTGAAAGACTGGTCATCCAAATGACAGATGAAATTTAATTAGGACAAATGCAAGGTGATGCACATTGGAAAGAATAATCTGAATCATAGTTACCTGATGCTAGGGCCCACCTTGGGGACCAGAAAAAGATCTAGGTGTTGTTGTAGATAATACGCTGAAATCTTCTGCTCAATGTGCGGTGGTGGCCAAAAAAGCAAAAAGAATGCTAGGAATTATTAGGAAAGGGATGGTGAATAAAACCGAAAATACTATAATGCCTCTGTATTGTTCCACGGTGGAACTTCACCTTGAGTATTGCATTCATTTCTGGTTACCATATCTCAAAAAAGTTTATAGTGTATTTAGAAAAGATTCAAAGAAGAGCAACCAAAATGATAAAAGGGAAGGAACTCCTCTCATATGAGGAAAGGCTAAAGAGGTTAGGGCTCTTCAGCTAGGAAAAGAGATGGATTAGGGGAGATATGATTGAGGTCTACAAAATCCTGAGTGGTGTTGAACGAGTAGAAGTAAATCGAGTTTTTACTCATTCCAAAAGTACAAAGACTAGAGGACACTCAAGGAAGTTACATAGAAATACTTTTAAAACAAATAGGAGGAAATATTGTTTCACTCAATGAATAGTTAAGCTCTGGAATTCTTTGTCAGAGGATGTAGTAACAGCGGTTAGCATATCTGGGTTTAAAAAAGGCTTGGACAATTTTCTCAAGGAAAAGTCCATAGTCTGATCTTGAGACAGACATGGGGAAGCAACTAAGCAACTGCTTGCCCTGGGATTGATAGCATGAAATGTTGCCATGATTTGGGTTTCTGCCAGGAGTGACCTGTTTTGGCCCCTGTTTGGAAAACAGGGGCTAGATGGTAACATGTTTTTTGGGGGGCCTACTCCCAGTGCTACTTCTCTTTCCGCAGGAAAAGCTGCACAATGTTGGAAATGCATATTCACTCTCTGTAAAGGGCTGGGCCTACATATCTTGATAGCCATGTTTTGCATAAGTGATAGTACCCATTGAGTAGGATCCATCTTTGTCTGTCTTTTTGTGTGTCCATCTGTATGGATAGGCATAAAGACAGGAACAAGAACACCTACATAGAGTCCAGCGAACACCGGGAAGTAGTGGTGGACCTAAAACCTCCAGGAGCCAATTGTATATATACAATATTTATTGAACACAGCACCTCACACTTCCTAGTGAAGACCTGTCATTGTATTTTACTGCCGTTTACTGAGCACCTCCTCATTCAAACATATCTTATGGCAGCATTAGCACATGACCATTAGTACAAGAAATAGAAAAAGGCCATGCTAGGGCCACTTTTACCGCAGCTTAGTAAAAGGAGCCCTAAATGAATAAATATGCACCTGTGCAAGATGTCACAGACAATAATTTTCATACTCTGCTTAAACAATTTTAATTTTTTCCCCTCATGAATGTATTAATGTTTCTATTGTAGAGGTTTTCAGTGCAAGTAGTTGAACATATTCATCTCCTTGAACTTCCTGCTGACAATACGTGCTGCTTTATTAAGGAGGATAATGATGGTTTTCTCCTGCCTATCAGCTGGCATGTAAACACCAATTAAAAAACTTATAGGAGGCTTTGTAAGCTCTTCTGCTCGGAAAGAGGTTGTAAGCAGGGACTGCAAACAGGTCTGGTTTTCAGGACATTCATTATGAATATTTTGCATATTTTGGTCATTGAAAATCAGACCTTTTGAACCTGTTGAGGACCAGATTTAAGAATCTCTAGGCTGTAATGTATGACACAGTTCGTCCAACTGCACTTTAAGTGGAGTGGTGATCCCAATACCTTGTTCATATTATAGTGCTATTTCTCCATATATTTGAGATACCCAAACAAGTGTACACTGAATACATTAGTTAGATCAGGTTATTTACAAAGGTGGAATAAGTATTTCAAATATCCAGTACTGAGAGACCCTTTTACTAAGCCGCGTAGGTGACTACGTGTGCCCAATGTGCATTAATTTGGAATCACCACCTGGTTACACATGTCCACTATGCACGCTAGAAAATAATTTTTTCTGGCACATGGCGCTAACTGGGCAGTAAAAGGAATTCTACGTGTGTAGACCATTACCATCCAGGTAACACATGAGACCTTACTGCTAAGTCAATGGGTGGTGATAAGGTCTCAGACCCCAAATGGCCACGCGACAATTTTCATTTTGCCGCACGTCCATTTTCGGCCAAAATTTTAAAAATGCATTTTTTTACAGGTGCTCTGAAAAATGGATTTGCGTGCATCCAAAACACACGCCTACATCAGCACAGGGCATTTTTTGGCGCACCTTAGTAAAAGGACCCCCTAATGAGATGACTTGTAATAGTACTGGCTGTCCACATACACGAGAACTGGAAGACATACATTCATAACTTGTAATGCATATATATGTAGATGGCACTGAGATATGATTTTAATATTCATAATATCATATTCATATGATACAGACGTTCAAATATTTGAAAGGTATTAATCAGCAAACAAATCTTTTCCGGAGATGGGAAGGCGGTAGAACGAGAGGACATGAAATGAGATTGAAGGGGGGCAGACTCAGGAAAGATGTCAGGAAGTATTTTTTCACAGAGAGGGTGGTGGACGCTTGGAATGCCCTCCCGCGGGAGGTGGTGGAGATGAAAACGGTAACGGAGTTCAAACATGCGTGGGATATGTAAAGGAATCCTGTGCAGAAGGAATGGATCCTCAGAAGCTTAGCTGAAATTGGGTGGCGGAGTGTGTGGGGGGAAGAGGGATTGGTGGTTGGGAGGCTAGGATAGGGGAGGGCAGACTTATATGGTCTGTACCAGAGCCAGTGATGGGAGGCGGGACTGGTGGTTGGGAGGCGGGAAATACTGCTGGGCAGACTTATATGGTCTGTGCCCTGAAAAGGACAGGTACAAATTCAAGGTAAGGTATACACATATGAGTTTGTCTTGGGCAGACTGGATGGACCGTGCAGGTCTTTTTCTACTGTCATCTACTATGTTACTATCCACCTTATAATTGAAAGAGAAAAACGCCTAGATTTCGACCCAAATCGGGAGATAGACGTTTATCTCACAAAAGCGAATAAATCGGTATAATGGAAAGCCGATTTTGGACGTTTTCAACTGCACTCCATCGCGGAAGCATACAAAGTTGACGGGGGTGTGTCGGAGGCGTGGTGAAGGTGGAACTGGGGCGTGGTTATCGGCCGAGGAGAGATGGGCGCCTTTCGCCGATAATGGAAAAAAAGTATGCATTTGTGGCTAGAATTTAGGGCACTTTTCCTGGACCCTGTTTTTTCACGAATAAGGCCCCCAAAAGTGCCCTAAATGACCAGATTACCCCAGAGGGAATCGGGGATGACCTCCCCTGACTCCCCCAGTGGTCACTAACCCCCTCCCACCACAAAAAATGATGTTTCACAACTTTTTATTTTCACCCTCAAATGTCATACCCACCTCCCTGGCAGCAGTATGCAGGTCCCTGGAGCAGTTGTTAGGGGGTGCAGTGGACTTCAGGCAGGTGGACCCAGGCCCATCCCCCCCCTACCTGTTACAATTGTGCTGCTTAATGCTTAGTCGTCCAACCCCCCCTCCCAAACCCACTGTACCCACATGTAGGTGCCCCCCTTCACCCCTTAGGGCTATAGTAATGGTGTAGACTTGTGGGCAGTGGGTTTTGAGGGGGATTTGGGGGGCTCAACACACAAGGGAAGGGTGCTATGCACCTGGGAGCTCTTTTACCTTTTTTTTTGTTTTTGTAAAAGTGCCCCCTAGGGTGCCCGGTTGGTGTCCTGGCATGTGAGGGGGACCAGTGCACTACGAATTCTGGCCCCTCCCACGAACAAATGCCTTGGATCTATTCGTTTTTGAGCTGGGCGCTTTCATTTTCCATTATCACTGAAAAACAAAAACGCCCAGCTCACAAATTGTCGAATAAAACATGGACATCTATTTTTTTCGAAAATACGGTTTGGTCCGCCCCTTCACGGAGATAAACGCCCATGGAGATAGACGTTTTCGTTCAATTATGCCCCTCCACGTAATATAACTTAAAACAGTTGACCTGATTTTAATTCTCAGAAATAAATAGCTGTTTAGCTTTTGCTGAAACATTCTGAGTAATTTGGTCATGGTGACAAGTGAGTGAAGACATTTTAGCTGAGGTTTATATTATCATTCTGTATAAGGGTATTTATTCAGCCATATAGAGCCAAACACTTAAGTTTAAGAGACCGTGTAGTGCAAAACTCCCATTATTGTGATGAAATATATATGGGTATCCACATAAATAGAATGCCATCCATGAGTTCAAATGAGAACAGTTGACTCCACCAGCTATAAAACAGGAGGGAACTAATTAGAGTCTTGTTTTTCATTTCACATTGCAGTGAATAAAACCATCCAACAGAAATAGGATTCCTTATCATTGCATATTATTTCTATGTATGGACCTCCATGAATTGTGTATACAGTGTTATATAGCATTACATATTCATGATTAGGAACTCAGAACAGATTCAATTTTAGGTTAAATGGAGGTAAATTGCTATTTTGTCTTCATGCCTAAACATCATTCCAGAAAATTTCAGAAGTGCAAAAGAAAAAAAAATTATAAAATAAAAAAATAAAAGTTATGAGTAGCAGCCAGTCTATGAAGGACAAAGAGGGGCATTTTCAATATGACGTCTAAATCCGACTTTGGATATTTTGCTAAAAATATCCAGAATCTGAATAGCAAATACGGATTCTGGATATTTTGAGCAAAACGTCCAGTCGGACATTGTCCAAATACAGCCATTTTCAAAACAGCAAAATGTCTTTTTTTTTTTTTCAAAATGGCCACTTGCTAGATGTTTTTGTGCTCTGTGCATTTATCTTTTTGGTCCATTTTCAAAACCAAACATCCAAGTGAAAACGTACAAATTCAAGACATTGGGATGTAGGAAGAGCCAGCATTCTTAGTAGTATGGCCACACAGACATTCCAGCAGAGCAGTGGGGCACTCTAGGGGCACTGCCGTGGACTTCATCTAAAAGCTCCCAGGTACACATTCTTATATTGCTTTCTTATATTATTTAGTGAGCCTTCCAAAACCCACCAAAAACCTACTGTACTCACCTGTACACCACTACAATACCCTTTATGGCTGCAGGTGTACCTATATGTGGGTACAGTAGGTTTTTGAGGGCTCACACTTTCCCCCATAAGTGTAACAGTTAGAATGGATTATGGACCTGGATCCCCTTCCCTACAGTCCACTGCACCGACCATTAGTCTACTTCAGGGACCTGCTTGTTGCACTAAAAAGACTGGTTATAACAACTGAGGCTGTCATAGAGGCTGGTATGTACTGTTTCTTTTACATCTTTGGGGGTGGGTGGGGATGTGGGATGGGAGGGGGTCAGTGACGACTGAAAGAGTAAGGACTATCATTTCTTTGTTCCTCCAGTGGTTATCTGGTCATTTAGGGCACTTTTTTTGTGGCTTAGTCATTATTAAAACAGATCTATCTCAAAACATCTTAGTTTTTGTCCTGAATATTTTCTTTTTGTTCATTATGGTCCAGGTCTTAGGAACGCCCAAATCACACCCTTAACACGCCCCCTTGAGATTTCAGCACACTGCAGATAAGCTGCATAAAAAAACATCTGGAAAATGGGTTTTGAAAATACTGATTTGGATGTTTTGGTGAGAAAAACGTCCAGATGATGCTTTATGCCACTTTTTAAAAATGTTTTTGTCTTTTGAAAATGAGCCTCAAAGTAAAATATCCTGTGAAATGACCAGAATATAAATATTTAGGGGTCCTTTTACTAAGGTGTGCTAATGGCTAATGATCAGCATGTGCTAAATGGTAAGATATCCATTATATTCCAATGGATATCTTATCATTTCACACACTAAATCTGTTAGCACACCTTAGTAAAAGAACCCTTTTGCAGCATAAGAAAAAATATCATATTAATTTTTGTACAAGTAATTTTACCATTTTGCATGACTATAGATTTTTTTCACAGTTAGGACTCTGATTATAAGATTCTTGTTTCAATGTGAGGGTCATTTTCAAAACGTTTCCTCGGGGAATCAGAGGCTTTGCCTTGCTGAGAGAACATTTGAAGAATTCCTTCCCAGGGTACATCAAAGTAGGTGCAAATTATGTGGTTACAAAATACCTGCTTACCCCCTCTCAAGGCCCAAATTTTCAAAGGGTAACTGCAGTACTTGGGCTGGGGGGGCGGGGTTGAAAATTGCCCAGTAATGGATACATCCTGTAATGGTTTGATTCATCTAAATTCTTGCCAGTCTGTAAAGGGCCCAAACTGGACCAAAAAGATATTCAGATTGGACGGGAATAGGAACTCCCATTCATGCTTCATTAATGCCCTCAGTTCTGTCAAAACTCATTCATTCTCCATGGAGCTCTCTGGCATGAATATATTTACTAGAGATATTATAATCAGGGGAGATGTTTAGTTTTGGAGGGGAAATTGCCAGGGATATAAAAACCTGAGTACAATTCATATTCTTGTATTTGGTTCCTTGCCTTCCTGGCCACTGACCTTCATGTGAGGGGAGAGCTCATCCAGCCTAAAAGCCCTAGTCATTTAAGTCCAAGCAAGTATAGAAGGTTCATATTGTCCTTGCTAGAGCAGCCAGGTATCACTAAGAAGAAACATTGGAGCATTTACAGTGATAGCAGCTTGCATAAGCTCTGTGCTTCATCTGGAACAGGGGGAATTGGGAACCTTCTGCATTCACTCCTGGGACCAAGTTGTAAGGGAGAAGCTGGACATAGTTCTATATTTCCAGTAAGGGGACCAAGACCACCTATCATCTATGCTGGATCCTGAAGTAGTTCTGTAGGATGAAGAAAGAAGACCTACTTTCATCTACAGAGCAGGGGAATCATCACTTATCCAACCAAAATCAAGACACTAAAGTGCTACTTTGGAGCCTCAGAGTCCCCAAGTATCTAAGCACTCCATATCCAGCAGACAGCTAAGACCTGTCGCTTCTTCCTCTATAATATTAGCAAAATCCGCCCATTCCTCTCTGTAATGACCACCCGAACCCTCGTCCACTCACTCGTTACCTCTCGTCTTGACTAGGGTTACCATATGGCTCCAGAAAAAGGAGGACGGATTGAGCCAGCCGGGTTTTACTTCCATTGCTTTCCATTGAAAGCAATGGAAGTAAAACCCGGCTGCCTCAATTACTTCCATTGAAAGCAATGGAAGTAAAACCCGGCTGGCTCAATCCGTCCTCCTTTTTCTGGAGCCATATGGTAACCCTAGTCTTGACTATTGCAACCTTTTCCTCGCTGGTCTCCCGCTTAGCCACCTATCCCCCCTTCAATCTGTCCAAAATTCCGCCGCACGTCTTATCTACCGCGTGAACCGATACTCTCATATCACCCCTCTCCTCAAGTCGCTTCACTGGCTCCCGATCCGCTACCGTATACAGTTCAAGCTTCTCCTAATGACCTTCAAATGCACTCAATCTGCAGCCCCCCATTACCTCTCTTCCCTCCTCTCCCCCTATGTCCCCACCTGTAACCTCCGCTCTCAGGACAAATCACTCCTATCTGTACCCTTCTCCACCACCGCTAACTCCAGACTCCGCCCCTTCTGCCTCGCATCACCTTATGCCTGGAACAGACTCCCCGAGCCCATACGCCATGCGCCCTCCCTGCCCATCTTCAAGTCCTTACTCAAAGCCCATCTCTTCTCCCTTGCTTTTGGCGCCTAACCACCTTCCCCATTCATGATACCTACACTGACTACATAGCTTGTTACCTTTAGATTGTAAGCTCTCTTGAGCAGGGACTGTCCTTCCCTATGTTTTAACTTGTACAGCGCTGCATAACCCTTGTAGCGCTATAGAAATGCTAAGTAGTAGTAGTAGTAAAGACTGTAAGTGACTATCTTCTTTGAAACTAAGTACACTACTTGTTATACTGTTAATACGGAAAGCTAAACAGATGTTACTGTATAACCCTACTCTACTAACTATAGGTGGAGAAGGAGATAGAGACTTTTTAAGTATTGTTTGCTTACTGTCGCTATTACTGTTATTGACCCAGTTATTTGCCTGTATTGGCTATAAAGTAAATTGGTTGGTTCAGAACACCAGCTGTGAAGTGCTCTACTTTATTGACTGTGTAGAGAGTGCAGTGTGTGTGGAATAACTGCTTTTTGCTTCCTTGTTTCTGCCGGTCCAAGTTCTGGACTCAAACCAATACATTCTTTATATGAGCAGTCCAACATATAATTTCTAGTCATACACAAGGGACTTCCCTTCTTCCTGTATTTGCTTTCTGTTTTTCTTTTGAGTATAGTTAAATGTATTGGGATTAATTTACTAGGCTGTAGTTTGGTATATACCACAGAGAATTTACTTTTGTTGCCGTGGCCTGGAACTTTGTATGGTCCTGGCTGCAGAAAACACAACGATAGCCTTCCATTTTTAGGCTCCCATTTAAAGGGGTTGTAAGGCACTGTAAGATTCCCTGGCTAAAATTCTTGGTGGCCTGTATCAATAAAGCAGATGCTCTGGACCATGATCTAGCATATAAATAAATATAAAACACTCTAGTAAGCCCTCTCCCGAACACCTTGAGGATTGCCCTAATCCCTGGACCTCTCCAGCTTACTTTATAAGGCGATGAAAGGGGTCAGAAGCAATTTCCACTTGTTCCTATCCCTTTGCTCTGAGCCAGTCAGTGCCATTTTGTATTATAGCAATGGTGAGGCAGGAATGAGTAGGGATTGCTTCTTTCTTTCTTTCTTTCTTTCTTTCTTTCTTTCTTTCTTTCTTTCTTTCTTTCTTTCTTTCTTTCTTTCTTTCTTTCTTTCTTTCTTTCTTTCTTTCTTTCTTTCTTTCTTTCTTTCTTTCTTTTTGTGGATTCTGAAATAAACTGGTTGGATTCTGGGCGATGGGGGAACTCTTACAATGGGGATGAAGCTAATAGAAGGCACTGTTTATATATAATTGCTAGAAGTGAGGAAGGGAGGTAGCCACCAACATTTATGTTACTCCCATGGGCCACTAAGAATTTTGGCCAGGTGGGTGGACTCTTCAGGGTCTTATAGCCACTTTAATTAGCACCAAGTAGGAATGAATCATGGCCTAGTGGAGAACTTACTGTATGGTAAAGACCAAATCAATTTCACATTATCGGAGTTCAGAAAATGTTCAGTTTAATGCATTTATTAATATTAATATGTTTATTACAGTATTATTACTACATAGTATTTACCTATGAGAAAGGTAGTCAACCTTGTGTGCACTAAAAGCCACACACTGTACTCTTTCTTTCTTTCACTCATTCTGTCTTTGTCTCCATACTTGGCTTAATCTATTTCTCCTTTATCTCCCTGCACACTAGGCCCAACCTCTGTCTCTCTCCTTGGGAAATTTCTCCCCTTGGGCTGTTTTTTGAAATCCAGTTCAGGCCTTATCTTTCAGTCTTCTTTGTTTAGTGGTTGGGCTTCCTTCAGTCTTCAGCAGCTAACATGACAAGTTCTGTTAGCCTCTCAGACCTCCTCTTTCAATCTGGGCAACTTCCTCTAGTCTTTGTTGTCTGGTGATTGTGATTGTTAGTCACGCCAGTCTTCTTCCTTCAATCTTGACATCAGGTGGGTGGACTCTGCCAGCCAACTGGGCCTTTTCTATTTCTTCAGTGACAAGTAGGCTTTGCCAGTCACCTGTGCCTATTCTATTTCTTTAGTGGCAGTTCCCGATTGTTGCTCTCACAAAATATAAGATCACCAGCTGCAGCCCATAAGTAATAAAAATGTGTTTTAATTCAATAAACTGTGAACAGGAGATATCTAAGTTGCACATGAATTGCAGCTGAGCAGTTCTGGGAATAGTGCAAAGAGACCCATTTTGCACATTAGAGAGTCATATGTGGCTTGTTAGATACTGGTTGGCTTATTGTACCTAGGGAAGAATTTACATATGTATCTCTTCCAGATATCAGAAATTGTTTGGCAGAGTCAGCTGAGAATGGGCCTCATTAATTACAAAAATAAATATGCCATTATTTGGAAATTCAAATCAATTCTTGTGTACCGCTATTATCCTCTTTCCAGGTTTCAGTCAGGTTTACATTCTAGGTGAGACAAAAGCCGATAATGTTAGTGTGAGGTATGAGAACAATTAGAGACCATTGGTGTAATGCTTGAGACCAAAAACATTATAGGAAAGGATAATGGATGATACTAGGAGGTAGAAGTCAATGGATTGTTATGAAGGAGTCTTTACAAGGTAGTTATTTTTAACTATAAAAGTTCTAGTAACAAGTAAAGCTCCTTTATTAGAAAAGCTATATAAAGTCCTAACAAATCTAATACCACTATGTCACAAGGTCTGCCTTGCTTTTAATGAGACTAACTGAAGTTATCTATCTAACCCCAACGTGCTAAGCATCATGGTCATGAACTTATAGAGGCAGAAGAGGCTGCAAGGTTCCAGTCTGAAGATGTAGTTGATGCTTTTTTCTGTCAGAAAGGGAATGATTGATTCTACAAGTCTCTAATGAGCTGGCAAAGGAATCTAGAGGTCAGATTTAGATGACTTACAATGGGGAGAAGTCTGAGCAGGATTCAGTTCAGACGGGGTGCCAGTAAGAAGTCTTAGGTGTTGACCATAAGAATAATGGTATATGGACAGTTAGAGTGGTAAAGAGGCACCGGGCTGAAAAGGCTGAAGGAGAAAAGAGAAATTTGGATGTCAAAAGCTGAGTGGGAAGAAACCTGGTCTTTGGCTCTACAGTCATTTTCAATAATTTGTTGTGGTTGTGTCAGAGCTCACTGGTGCTGCTGAGTGAATCCCAAGTTGTCTTTCAGAAACCAATCACATTCAAGGCAGAGTCAGTTGATGAGATACAGGTGCTGGGAAAACGACCCAGTTACATCTTTGAGCCTTCCTGCAGAAACATAGTTGCTTCAAGTACAGTGGCCTCAAGGTCCTCAGAGCAGGGCTGATAAGGCCTGGAGGCTCATTTCAAAGCACTTAGACTTACAAAGTTCCATGGAGCTTTGTAAGTCTAAGTGTTTTGAAAACATATCTCTTGATTGTGTCTCTGTTTCTGCATCTGCACAGGATGAAAGAAAGAACAATGTCTTCTTTCATTTGGGCACAGTACTTGTCACATCTTTTCTCTAGGGCAGAGATTCATGTCAGTTTGGTTTGTGAAGCTATATAGGCTGTAATCCTACAGTAGATATATATTTCCATTTTTTTGACACTTATGAGTAAACGCTATCTTAACAAAGCGTTTTTGCAGTTTGGATTACATTACATATATTGGTTTATTAAGAGGGTCTGTGTCCTCTTCTTTGGCTTAAAATGCTATAGATTTAAAATCATAGTTATCCAATACAATCCATAAGTAAACATTTTCATCATAATTAGTGAACATAGAACATATTTAGGTGGTTATTTTAGAGGGCTACTCAGGTTTGAGACATGTATAAACAGGCTCTTAAACATTTCTTTTGCATAAATGTCTAAGTTCCCATTTTACAAAGCTGAGATATGCTTGTCAAAAACCCAAGTATGTTCAAATGTTAAGGGGGTGTGGCCTGGGCATGTTTTGGGCTGGAATAAGGTGGGCCTAGAAAATACACATTTATTCCCCATTTCAGAAAGGCAATAAATACCAATATCCTAACATTTTGACATCAGGCTTTACACCTGCTACCAAGCACATTTAGGTTTTAGCAAACTGCTTTAATTGAGCAGCACTGAAGTAGGTGGATTAGGGGAGGTTGCCCCCTTAATCCTCTAGTGGTTTTTGTCCCCCTCCCCTCTACAAGACAAAATGGCAAGGGAGACAAACTAGCAGCCTTTTGACAGTAGACCATTCATCAATTGCTGGGCGTCATATAGAATTTTGCAGATCGCTTGCCTTGTTGTTTTCTGGGACCCTCAAAATGGCAAGGGATACTGGTCTCTCTGATGGCATCAGCAAAATGCATATTTGTATTTCTAAATTAGCAAAGATAAAACATTCTACAACATAACCATATATGTGCAAAATTTCAATCGGTTGAAATCTTTACTTTTCTTTTTCTATAATGGATGTTTGTACTGCACTTACCCAGTGCCTAATTTCCATTTCTGCAGTATTTTAGAACAGACTGTACATTGACAGATTCTGTTCTGAAATATTGCTGAAAATTGAGACATCCTGAACAGGAATTTTCAATTCTGTCTTCTGTGTCTTTTCTAAATCTATATATTGGCATATATAGATTAGCATTGAATTAAATTTCATTCCAGGATCTGCAAACTGCTTAATAGATTCTATATATGGTGCCAAAAAAAAATCAGCGCTGAAAAAAGTGCTGTTTTATAAGCCATGTTTAAAGTTAGGCATAATTTGTAGAATAGTGCTTACACCCAGAAATTGCACCTAACGTTAGGCATGGCTATTTGCACCAATTGAAATGTGGTGCAAATTGTGCGTATCCCATTTATTCTATAACAATGTTCGTTAATTTTAGGAATGCCCCCGGTCCACCCATGACTTTCCCATTTCTATACACCCTTTTTCTAATTGCATGTGAAGTTCAATTAAATTTAATTAGTGCCAGTAATTGGCTTGCTATATAATTAAATTGCACACGCGAATTGGGTGCATGTCCAAATTTGCGCACGTAAGTTTTGGTGACTTTTATAGAATTACGAGGTTAGTGTCAATTCTATAATAGCATCTTGGCACCAAGATTCCATAATAGAATACTAGTGTAATGTCCACATTGGCTCATCCATGTTCAGGTACACCTTCTAATGTAATGTCAATGGCAGCCAGCAAGGCCACTGAGAGGGGCGGGGGGGGGGGGGGGGGGGGGGGGGAATTTCCCTGGGCCCTGCCTCCTGGTGCCGGGGTCTGTCTCTTTCCTGCTGTTGGGACCCGAGTGATTGCATTAGCATGATAACCTGGGCCCAGCACACAGGAGCAGGAGAGAGACAGGCCTCCAGCTCCAGTCTCCCCTTAGATGCTGGGGAGGAGCAGGAAGGTAAGGAGTGGGGGTGGTGGTAGCCTGAGTGGGCAAGTGAGTGAGGGGCAGCGGTGGCAGCTGTGTAGCTGTGTCCCGAGTTGGGGGGCAGTGGCTGCGTCCCATGTTGGGGGAGGCAGCTGTAGTGGCCCTATCCTGGGCCTGGCTCTGTCTCTCAGTGGCCCTGGCAGGCAGAAGTTGGAGTGCCAAGTGTGCCAAGTATTCTATAACCTATCCCCCAAATTCTATATATGACGCCTTAATTTCTGCATGGAAATTGAAGCATATTCTATAACACTTTATGTATCTTAATTGGTAAACTAGCTAAGAAGTGCTGTCATTTAGATGTTAACAAGCAATTATCAGCACTAAGTGTATTCTGTAACATGATATGTAACATGATGGAGCCGGATGGGATACATCCCAGGATACTGAGGGAACTCAGAGAGGTCCTGGCGGGACCTTTTAAAGATTTATTTAATAGATCTTTAGAGACGGGAGAGGTACTGCAAGATTGGAGATGAGTGTATGTGGTCCCTCTCCACAAAAGTGGAGACAGGGAAAAAGTGGGAAACTACAGACCAGTAAGTCTCACTTTGGTGGTAGGAAAAATAATGGAGCTGCTGCTGAAAGAAAGGATGGTTAACTTTCTAGAAGCCAATGGGTTACAGGACCCGAGGCAACATGGCTTTACCAAAGGAAAATCCTGCCAAATGAATCTTATTGACTTCTTTGACTGGGTGACCAAAGCACTGGATGAAGGATGTGCGCTAGATGTAATTTACTTGGATTTCAGCAAAACCTTTGATACGGTCCCCCACAGAAGGCTCGTTAATAAGCTGAAAGGGTTGAACTTAGGACCGAAAGTGGTGAACTGGATAGGAAACTGGTTGACTGACAGGTGACAGAGGGTGGTGGTAAATGGAATCTGCTCAGAGGAAAGGAAGGTGAGCAGTGGAGTTCCTCAGGGGTCGGTGCTGGGGCCTATTCTATTTAATATATTTGTGGGAGATATTGCTGAAGGGTTGGAAGGAAAGGTTTGCCGTTTTGCAGATGACATGAAAATAGCCAATAGAGTGGATACCCTGGAGGGAGTAGAAATGATTAGAAGGGATGTCTGAGGGTTAGAAGAATGGTCGAGGGTCTGTCAGTTAAAATTTAATGCCAAGAAGTGTAGAGTGATGCACTTGGGGTGCAGGAACCTGAAAGAGAGGATAGGAGGGGAGAGATTAGTAAGCTTGACTCAGGAGAGAGACCCTGGGGTGTTGGTGTCTGAGGATCTAAAGATGAAGAAACAATGCAACAAGGCAGTGGTCATGACCAGTAGAATGCTAGGCTGCATAGAGAGGGGTATAACCAGCAGATGAAAGGAGGTGTTGATGCCCCTCTACAAGTCGTTGGTGAGGCCTCACTTGGAGTATTGTGTTCATTTTTGGAGTCCATATCTTGCTAAAGATGTAAAAAGACTGGAAGCGGTGCAAAGAAAATCTACAAAAATGGTATAGGATTTGCATTGCAAACCGTACGAGGAGAGACTTGCTGACCTGAACATGTATACCTTGTAGGAAAGGAGAAATGGGTGACATGATATAGACGTTCAAATATTTGAAAGGTGTTAATCCGCAAACAAACCTTTTTTGGAGATGGGAAGGCGGTAGAACTAGAGGACATGAATTGAGGTTGAAGGGGAGCAGACTCAGGAATAATGTCAGGAAGTATTTTTTCACAGAAAGGGTGGTGGATATGTGGAATGCCCTCCCACAGGAGGTGGTGGAGATGAAAACGGTAATGGAATTCAAACATGCTTGGGATAAACACAAAGGAATCCTGTTTAGAAGGAATGGATCCACGGAATCTTAGCGGAGATTAGGTGGCAATGCCGGTAATTGGAAAGCGAAACGGGTAAACTTCTACGGTCTACGACCCGATCCTGATTGAACAGATATGGATGGGCTGGAGTGCAAATTTTAAGTGGTTTCAACGTTGACTTCAGATCTTAGTATAAGAACAGTACTGGACAGACTTCTACAGTCTGTGCCCTGAGAAAGGCAAGGACAAATCAAGCTTGGGTATAAAGTATCAAATACCATGTAAAATGAGTTTATCGTGTTGGGCAGACTGGATGGACCGTACTGGTCTTTATCTGCCATCATTTATGATGTTACTATGTGTAAATTCTAAGTTGCACAGTTGAAAAGGAAGTATGGTTATGGGCATGGAATAGGTGTTACTAAAATCTATGCACTTTATTATAGAATACAGTCACTCTGCACCTAATATAGGCATTGGGATTTATGCCAAGTAAAACATGGCCTAAATGTACGCAACCAAATTTGCTCTCATGGAGAGGTGCTTGGCGTTGTTCTATTTACTGTAAGGAAATTTATGCCTGTTCTATAAAATTTAGGCATACTTTAGAGAATACGCCTAGGCATATTTTTTTACTGTGTGGATTTTTCAGGTGCCATATATAGAATCTAGCCCTATGCACATAACCAGGAGACATGCCCATGCTCTGTCAATATGTTTGCCTCCCTTGCATTTAGGTGCTATGGAACTTAGTTGCTACCTTATAGAATATTACCTAGAGCACACAGGCACCTGTCAATAGTACCTTTGAAGCGTGTAAGTAGTATGTACCTCTAGGCACCAGCTTATAGAATTGCCCCAACTGTATTTTTCTATATATGAACCAAATATTTGAGACATTTTTAATTGGAAAGGAGGGAGCCAGTCACAGACTTCTGCTGCTTTAGAAAAACATCAATACCAAACTAATTAGAAGCTAAATGCCTAGCTAGAATTGAACACCTGCAGTTTTCTTTTTGCAAATTAATGGTATACCTCATGGAAACATGAAATATGTTTGGAAGAGTTAAAACAATCTTTTTGTGAATAATGCTTATTTTACCTTTCATTGTAACAGCAAAGGACACAAAATAGTGTTTCATAAAATGTTAGATTTTATCTATGAAATCAAAGATTTGAAAACTGGTTGAGGCCATTGGGAATTTTTCAATTCACTGAGGTAACTAGAACAGTACATTTTGTTATAAACTAGTGAGCCATGGTCACCATGAAAAAAGAACTCAGCACTGGGAATAACAGCCACCAAGAGGTGTCAGACAGCACTACTCACCTCCTCCCTCCTGGGTTTCTGTTCTGACATAGTCATGTTTTGAATGAAATTCACACTGATAAAGATAACTTCTTCAAGGTATGGTCCAAGTCAACCACGAAAGTGTACTTTGCTAAGTAAAAATCATAACACACTGATATTATTGCCAAATTATGCTATACATGTTCCCAAACTCTCCATTATGAGAATTCATTGATAGGCGATTTATGTGTTTCAGATTGAAAGATGAGCTGTCACAGCAAAGTGGATTGGAAGTCTTACCTTCTGTCTGGCTTTTCACTGTGCTAAACCAAATGCTCTCGCTACATATAGATTAGTTGCTTCACATCCTGCTCTAATAAATGCGTGAATGGAATATTAGCTCATACTAATTTACTATTCCGTATGAATAATAAATGAGTAGAATAACTTACCATTTTCACATCTCTAGGAGAAATCTTTGTGAATGGATCTCCTGATGTCAAAATAGCAGACATAGCAACCACCCGTTTACTGAAGCATTGCTGATGATTACTAAGCAAATCTTCCCTGCTCTAAATTTTAGAATATCTATGAGCTTCCCACACCATCTTGAATGAGACTGAAACCATATAGAACTGGTAAACTATTAAGAGAATTCCAGTCTCAGAGTAAATGAGAATACAGTTTTTGCTCTGTAATGTTTCCAACATTTTTTGCAGGATTTTTAAATGTTTTGCTATTTAAAGGAAACTCCACTAGGTTGCAAATTTTTACTGGACTAGCATAAGACACATCCATACATGATTTGTACATGAGCGTTGAAGGCTACATAAATTCCTCAGTCTAATGTCAGCCTCCCTAAAAAGGTATTGTGCACCTTCACCTGCAGGTAATTTTTATGTTGGTCTAATTAAAAGTATAAGAACTAGCAAATAATTCCAGCTTCTTCAAGAAACAGAACTCAGTATTATAGAAAGTTCCTTAAATTTCCTAAGTTTGTCCACTGGGTGGGAGTGTTGACATATGAAGAAAACTAATGGCGCGCACAATTGTGACAGTGAAAAATGGGTAACATTTCAGATTGGTAATTAGTCAAGAAGAACCAAAGTGTATTCTATCAAGCCACCACTACTTTTCCAGTGTTTCCATTGTATTTTCTGTGAATTTCATTATCACTGCTAATTAGTATTACTAATTAAAAGGATTAACTAGACCTCCAGAAAATTGCTTAGTTTTGGTTACTCTTTCAAATGTCTTCTCCTTCTAATTGATTTATGCAAACATATAACCACAAGTTTTAGTATACTTACAGGCTTATTTTCGAAAGAGAAGGGCGCCCATCTTTTGACACAAATTGGGAGATGGGCGTCCTTCTCCCAGGTTCGCCCAAATCGGCATAATCGAAAGCCGATTTTGGACGTCCTCAACTGCTTTCCATCGCGGGGATGACCAAAGTTCACGGGGGCATGTCGGAAGCGTAGCGAAGGTGGGACTGGGGTGTGCCTAACACATGGGCATCCTCGATCGATAATGGAAAAAAGAAGGGCTTCCCTGATGAGCACTTGGGCGACTTTACTTGGTCCATTTTTTGTTATGACCAAGCCTCAAAAAGGTGCCCGAACTGACCAGATGATCACCGGAGGGAATTGGGGATGACCTCCCCTTACTCCCCCAGTGGTCACCAACCCCCTCCCACTCTAAAAAAAAAACCTTTTAAAATATTTTTTTCCAGCCTCTATGCCAGCCTCAAATGTCATACCCAGTTCCATGGCAGCAGTATGCAGTTCCCTGGAGCAGTTTTAGTGGGTGCAGTGCACTTCAGGCAGGTGGACCCAGGCCCCCCCCACCTGTTACACTTGTGGTAGTAAATGTGAGCCCTTCAAAACCCACCAGAAACCCATTGTACCCACATGTAGATGCCCCCCTTCACCCCTTAGGGCTATGGTAGTGGTGTACAGTTGTGGGGTGTGGGTTTGGGGGTGTTTGGGGGGCTCAGCACACAAGGTAAGTACCTGGGAGCAATTTCTGAAGTCCACTGCAGTGCCCCCTAGGGTGCCCAGTTGGTGTCCTGGCATATGAGGGGGACCAGTGCACTATGAATGCTGGCTCCTCCCATGACCAAATGGCTAGGATTTGGTCGTTTCTGAGATGGGCGTCCTCGGTTTCCATTATCGCCAAAAATCGTGGACGACCATCTCTAAGGTCAATCTAAATTTCGTGATTTGGGCGTCCCTGACCGTATTATCGAAACGAAAGATGGACGCCCATCTTGTTTTGATAATATGTGTTTCCCTGCCCCTTTGCCGGGACGTCCTGCGAGGACGTCCTCAGGAAAACTTGGGTGCCCCTTTCGATTATGTCCCTTTTACTAAAGCAATCTTGTTCAAAACATTCACTCACGTAAGCTGTAATTCTAGTAAAGTATAGGTTAGTTTATTAGAATTTTATATATTGTCTATATAGCCATATCAAAGATTAAACAACAAAAGCAAATAACACAAGGCAGGGGATAGAAGGACATATAGAGACGAGGAAATAATGGTACGGGTACTGTCACGAAAAGCCTAGCCATCCACCTGGGACTACCCCACGGCCAGTTAGAGGGTCTATCACCAGCATAGCTGAGGTCCATCTGCACCAACTGCTTGTACTCTACATTAGCAACTTCCTCCCAATGACCGGGTCCCAACTACCTCTGGGCGAGTCTCCCACTCTCAAATTATCCTCCGTGATTTCTAGGTTACTGGGACCACACTCCCAGTGGTTCCACAGTTTCTGGAAAGCACTAACAGGCCCAACACACAATCTACTAGGATTCTTGGTCCAGACATGCAGAGGCAATAAACTTAAAATGTTTATTGTCATGAAAATATTAGAACAATGAACAGAAAAGGTGCAATCAGCAAAACAATAACAGGTAACTGAAATATGGATCAATAATAACACTATCTAAACATTTGTTTACTATCTAAATAGTACCTGGGGAGATCAGGACATATGGCTGCTCACAGGTTATCAAATATAACTGTTCACAGGGCCTCAGCAAAGAGATCCTTCCCAGTACATTCCTAGATGAATTGAGCTCCTGGGCCAATTAGAGCCCAGAACAATAAGTTTTCAAAGTAGCCAACCACATCACTGCAGGTTACTTCTTATCTGTGTTAACTAAGGGGTCCTTTTACTAAGGAACACTGAAAAATGGCCTGCGGTTGTGTAGGCATGTGTTTTGAGCCCGCACAGATCCATTTTTTAGTGTGCCTGCAAAAAATGCCTTTTTAAAATTTTTGACAAAATGGACGTGCGGCAAAATCAAAATTGGCACGTGTCTATTTTGGGTCTGAGACCTTACCGCCAGCCACCGACCTAGCAGTAAAGACTCACATGGTAACTGGGTGGTAATGACCTGCACGTGTCCAATACGCGTATCCGAAAATAATTTTAGACGTACGCCAAAAATGAAATTACCGCAAGAGCCACATGGTAGCCGGGCGGTAATTCCATTTTGGTGCGCATTGGGTGCACGTAGATGCTTACGTGGCTTAGTAAAAGGGCCCCTAAAAAAGGAATAGTCAGTTCTCTGTAACAGCTTTAAACATGCACCACCTGCTGGTCAAACTAGAGAAATACACTTCAAGAAATAATACAGTTTTACAGGCTTAAAAACCCACCATTTTGTCACAGGTACAAAAAAGGTAAGGGCTAATACATAATTGAGGTCTACAAAATCCTGAGTGGTGTAAAACAAGTAGAAATAAATCAACTTTTTACTCGTTCCAAAAGTACAAAGACTAGGGGGATGCTCAAGGAAGTTATATGGAAATACTTAAATAGGAGGAAATATTTTTTCACTCAACGAATAGTTAAGCTCTGGAACTATTTGCTGGAGGATGTAGTAACAGCAGTTAGCATATCTGGGTTTAGAAAAGGTTTCAACAAGTTCTTGGAGGAAAAGTCTATAGTCTGCTATTGAAATAGACATAGGGGAAGCCACTGCTTGCCCAGGGATTGGTATCATGGAGTGCTGCCACAATTTGGGTTTCTGCCAGGTACTTGTGACCTGGCTTGGCCAATTTTTGAAACAGGATACTGGGCTAGATGGACCATTGGTCTGATCCAGAATGGTTACTCTTATAGTCTTATGTACATTCATGGTGGGGCAAAAACTTTGGATTGGGAATCCTCCCATTAACCTTCTCTAATGCTAGGCCAAAAAGCCATATGTTAAGGCTCACTTTGACAAAAAGGAAGTGCAAGCCTCATGGGTGTCCAGCAGTGAGAAAACGAGCAGTGAGGCACAAGAAATGAGGATTCAGTAGTCTCAAAATCAAACTAATTTTAATTGGAAAGTTCCAGCTCCACTGGTTGTGAGGACTCAACATAGCTGTGTTTTGGCAACAGTGCCTGCGTCAGGAGTCTTTCAAGTCTGTGACAACACAAACATAAAGAGTAAAAACCAAAAATGTATAACAATACATTGCTGTACAACTAAGACACCACTAAAGGTATCACATGTTGATCAAAATCAAAGGAATATAAAATATGCTAACATTTGCAATGCTATGAAGAAAGAACTCAAAAGTATCACCAGGTTATAAATATTGAGCTAAAATAATATCAGTGAGCATAATACAACATAAACTTAAAATCAGGACAAAAATGTCCATATATTAAATATTTATCAACAACAAAAACAGAAAAAAACATTGTATGTGTCAAATATGAAAATAAAAAATGAATAACTATACAAGGTGAAGAAATCATGGATATTGATTAATCAAATAGATAAAAATAAATATGATTAAATGGGAAAAGGAAAGAAAGGTATTACATAATCCAGGCAAAAAGCACAACATTGTCCAGTGATAAAATGCCACCTGTAAATAAAAGAATCATTTGTTACAAAAGTTCACGAATGTTGTAAGTTAAAAAAATGGAGTAAAATGAGTATCATACTTCTCCAGTAGAGCAGGATGGTTAGCCAATCAGATGGATGCTACTACTGAGAACAACAAGCTAGAGACAAGGCTCTATGAATGAGCACAGATAAATGTGTTACAAAAAATATAGGTAGAAACAGATAAGAAGAAAAGCACCGGTATGAAAAATAGGAAATTAATAATAAAAATTTATCAACCATAAGAGAGCTGAAAAGGTCATAAAGACACTTTTAAGTGATAGTATTATGGATCACCATTATAATACAGTAGTTACAAAAACAAATCATGTGAGAACACGTGGTATTGAAAGAATATAATGACACTAGCGCACCAAAAAGTACTGAGTATATCAAAAGAGATGTGTATCAAACAAAAGCACAGCATGCTTACTGGAGAAGTCAACAACACATCTTAGTTAAATTGAACAAATCAAAAAAGGCACATGCGCACATAAGTAGATAAGTAATGCCATTCTGGGACAGACCGAAGGTCCATCAAGCCTAGTATCCTGTTTCCAACAGTGGCTAATCCAGGTCACAAGTACCTGGCAAGATCCCAAAACAGTACAATACATTTTATGCTGTTTATCCTATAAATAAGTAGTGGATTTTCCCAAGTCCATTTTAATAATGGTCTATGGACTTTTCCTTTAGGAAGCCATCCAAACCTTTTTTTAAACCCCGCTAAACTAACTGCTTTTACTACATTCTCCGGCAATGAATTCCAGAGTTTAAAATTACATGCTGAGTGAAGAAATATTTTCTCTGATTTGTTTTAAATTTACTACTTTATAGCTTCATTGCGTGCCTTTTTTGGAAAGAGTAAACAAGCGATTCACATCTACCCATTCCACTCCACTCATTGTTAGAGAGGCCCTTTTGACGCCAACAGCATATGACAGTTGTGAAAGAAAGTGAGCTCATGGTGATGCTTGGAGATGTGGTTTATGAGGGCTCTGTACCTGCAGAAAGTGAACTTATATTGGTAAGTCCAAAAAAAAAAGTCCTGCTCATGATGTCCAAAATAAATGTCCATCTCAAAGCCATAATCAAACAGGAAAATCTGTGAGATGGACGTTCTTACACTGAAAACGTCCAAAATGAATACCCATTTTCCAAAGTGAAACGTCCAACTTTTGAATGACAAAAAAACCATGAACATCTGGCATCATTTTCAAAAGTATGGCCACTCAAACATCTCTGCAGAATAGAGGAGTAGCCTAGTGGGTAGCATAGTCAACCGCAAGCAAGGGACACAGGTTCAAACCCAGTAGAACTCTTTTTATTTTTGTAAATGTGATCTCTCCAGGAGCTGAAAAATGCCTACTGTACCTGAATGTACAGCACTTCAATAGCCTTTAGGCTTGCAGGCATCTTCATTTATATATTTAGGTACAGTAGGTATTTTCTGTTTCTGGAAGGCTCAGAAATATCTATCTATCTATCTATCTATCTATCTATCTAAAATGAGTTGAAGTGGAACTTGAACCTGTGTCCCTTGGTTTACATTCCACTGTACTAACCACTAGGCTACTCCTCTGACCTGGCTGTTTTTTTTATTTAGAATGTCTACAGTTCCTTCAAGTCTGATTGTCCTTTCCAGTTTCACTTTCATGTGAGAGAGAGGGGGACAGCAACCACTGGGGGATTAAGGAGGGGTCATGTCTTAATCCTTCCAGTGGTCAGCTGCTCAATTAGAGCAATTTTTGAACTGCAGTGTGAAACATCCAAATTTTGACTTTCAACATCAGGATTTGACCATTTTTAGAAGATGGATGTTTCTTAGGCATTTTAAAATGTTCATCTGCTTTGAAAATGAGCACCATAGTGATCTATTTTTAGATAGCTAAGCATGACAATTGGGAGATGTATTGAGGAAACAGTTGAAATTCAGAGCACAGGTGAAGGCAGATAAGGACCTGAAACCAATTTGGAATTGCTATCAAATGAAACAAAAGCCAAAGAAGTATGTCTATTATTTATTGCATTTGTATCCCACATTATCCCACCTATTTGCAGGCTCAATGTGGCTTACAGAGTATGGTAATGACATAATCATTTCATTTCATGATAACAGGTATGGTTCTTAGTGTTTAAAGATTAGGTAAGGGAGGGTCAACAGAATCGCTTCATGATAACGGGAACAATTATTAAAGTTTGAAGATTAGGTGAGGGAAGATAGAGGAAGGTGTTAGGTAGGATAGAGGAGAGCTGTAGTAATTGTGTGGATTGTTGAGGTAGTTTGTAGGTTATGTGTTTAATATGAGTGCTTAATACACGTAAAAATACTTACTGCAAAGTGCATTAAAGTGCTTTTTGGTAAGTAACTTTTACGTATATGCTTGCTAAGAGTATGCTATTTATATTTTGTATTTATTTTTGGAGGGAACTTGTCAGGGGTGGAGAATGGAATGGGCATGGATGTGCTATTCATCTAGTACGTTGACATTTGTGCATGCTAACTGGTTAGTGTGTCAACGTGGGAACCCTTACTGCCTCTTAAATAGGAGACAGTAAGTGTTCCTGCATTAATTTTTTCAGGTTACGCATGCTAATGCAAACATTAGCACATCGCCTGTACTTGAAAATGCCCTGTTTCCTGGGCATGCTAGAATGGCCTTGACTGCTGGCACCACCCCAGATTTAAACAGGAAGTACATGTCAGGGCCACTGAGTGACTGAGCCAGGCCCCCAAGGATCGCCGCCCCGCAACCGCCCCGCCTCCCCCCAATCGCTACTGCTGTTGCCTCCCTCTCCTGCTCCCAGGCCGCCGGCGCCGCAGTCTCCATTCTCCACCTACCTACCCTCAGCTTCCTTTTGTCTGCCATCCGACCCCCTTCATTAAAAAAAAAATCTTGAAATCGGCAGCACAGTGCCTTCTGTGTGAAAGTGGTAGATTGCCTCGGGTGGGCCTTTCCTCACTGTGTCCCGCCCTCGTGGAAATAGGAAGTTACATCAGAGGAGAGCGGAACACAGTGAGGGAAGGCCCATCCGAGGCTATCTGCTGCTTTCACACCGAAGGTGCTGTGCTACCGATTTTGAGATTTTTTTTTTCTATAAATCAAGGAGGTCGGACGGCAGACAGAAGGGAGCTAAGGGTAGGTAGGTGGATCCTGGGAGCAGAAGAGGGCGAGAGACCCCAGCACCGGGCCCTCCTTGGAGTCCCGGTCCTGGGGAATTTTGTCCCTTCTGCCCCCCCTCTCGGCGGCCCTGGTACATGTTCTTGCATTTAAACCTGGCATGATGCTGATGGCCATGCAGAGAAGCAGACAGCAAGAGTGGTCAATTCAAAGGGTAAGATTACTGCCACAATATGTGAGATTGAAGGCCAATGAGTATGGTTTTCTAGCGGTGTATCCAGGGTATAAATTTGGAAAGATCTACATCTTGTTTTGTTTTCTAAATGCTGCTGAGACTCTAGGGCAGTGGTTCTCAACCTATTTGTTTCATTTGAGATATACCAGATGAATGATGCACGCATATATGACACACTGCATACATGACCCTCATGGACCTTTGTCTGACATAGAATAGCAGTTCTTATGAGTTAAATGTACATGTGCTGTGCACAACAAAAATCCAACATCCCCTCAACAACAGGTTCATACCAACTAGGACATTTCACTACGAAAGTCACCATACAAAAAATGTTCTGATTATCATGTTATCTGAGCCATAGCAATATAAATCAAATATATGGTCTATGGACCATTTTAGACTCTTATCCTTTCCCTGTTTCTTCTATTCTATCTAATTTAATTGTAACCGTATCACCACTGATCTGGCGATAGCCTATCAGTACATTGTAAGCCACTTTGAGCCTGCAAAACTGTGGGAAAAACATGGTGTATAAATGTGCAAAAATAAATAAATAAATAAATCCATTTTGAAATACCAAAACTTGTTTGCTACAGATCTCTATATAGAAACTACATGCAAACTGAATACTACACCTCAAGTTATATGCAAAACACAGACAGACCCTCACCAAATACCAAACAAGGGATCATAGATATATGAAGACAATTGAACTGGGAACCCCAAGAAGTTAAACATGGCATGCACTGCAACTCGGGAAAAATATAAACAGAAATGCATTTTCTCTTGTACTGAACATAATACAAAGACATCTGCAATGCAAATTTCCCAAAGCTAACATATTCCAATCTATCTATATAAAACGCACCTCCAACATTCTAATGAAGCCTCACTTTCCCAACATTCTAAAGTGAGGTGGCTGAGACCGCTTTTTGCTCCATGAGTGTCTGTCCCGCCCACATGTCAAACGTTATGACGTCAGGGGCGGAGCAATGACACTCAACCAATCACATGAGGCAGCCTCAGTGATCGAAAACAAAAAAAAAAACCTGCTGACACGAAGGGCAGGGACAGCTGGAGAAGGTCGCCCACTAAGCCACACCCCCTCCCTAACGACTCACTCACTGAGGCATGATGAGTGATAGAAAAAAAAACCCCAGCTGAAGCAAATGGAACGGACAGCAGCACAGCCAAGAGAAACAATGTAAAACAAACTCTGTCTCACAGCAGGATCCCAGTTCCCCCCCTTCACACACCCTATAACCCTCCCCCTGTCAATCTCTA
The DNA here is from genome assembly GCF_901765095.1 of Microcaecilia unicolor. Lineage (NCBI taxonomy): Eukaryota > Metazoa > Chordata > Amphibia > Gymnophiona > Siphonopidae > Microcaecilia > Microcaecilia unicolor. Next base: position 79,416 of record NW_021963156.1, on the reverse strand, counting down.
AAGAGGACAGGGAGGAGAAACAAGGAAGGTCGCCCACCAAGCCACACCCCCTCCCCCATAAGGACTCAATCACTCAGACAGGATGAATGATAGAAAAAAAAAACCCATCAAGTAAAGGAAGGCAGAGGACCACAGCCAGCACAAACAAAGAAGGTAAGGCTGAAAAAAAAATCTGCCTCACAAAACAATACACCAATGCAGCCTCACAGTTTCCAAACCCTGCCCCCACCTCTGATACTCTCCTCTGATACTGGCACACACACCAACACAGAAATACACTGCACCTCACAATTAGCAAAGCCTGCCCCTACCTTCCACCATCAACCCTCTCACTCACATACACACGATGAACGATCCCAGTTCCACCCTTCCCAACTCCCAACTTGCTGTAAAAAAAAATCATCTGACTTGGCTCAGAATTAGCCCAAACACATGAGGTGAGCCAAAACCAGATCCCAGTTCACACCCTGCCACCATCAACCCTCTCACACACATACACACTGATGCACAATCCCAGTTCCCCCCCATCACACCCCCCCCACCCCCCTACAACCCCCCCACCCCTCCCCCTGTCAATCTCTAAACAGAAGAACTGCTAAGCTGCTGTAAAAAAACATGGACACACATCTCACTTCCCTCACAATGAGCCCCGACACCAGTGGCGTTCCTAGGGGCGCTGACACCCGGGGTGGATCGCCGATGCACCCCGCCCCCCCCCCCAGTGCAGTGCGACCCCCCCCCGGTGAAAGGACACCCCCCATCCCGGCGAACAAACCCCCTCCCCGGGTGCACGCCTCTGGGGGGGGGGGGGGTGGTGCTGCAGGCCGTTCAATTTCATTGGTTTCCATTCTCCCTCTGCCCCGGAACAGGAAGTAACCTGTTCCGGGGCAGACGGAGCATGGAAACCAACGTAGCTGACCGGCGCACGGCACCCCCCCCAGCGGCATGCACCCGGGGCGCACCGCCCCCAACGCTACCCCCTTGGTACGCCACTGCCAGACACATGAGGTCAGCCAAAACCAGATCCCTTCGCCCCCCAAACCCCCTACAACCCCCCCCACGCCCCCCTCCCCCTGTCAATCTCACACACACAGGACATGGATACAACATGGCCACTCCCACTTCCCCCCTTTGCCTCCCAGCCCCCTCCCCCTGTCAATCTCACACACACACACACGACATAGATACAACATCGCCACTCACTCAATGCTAAACAACCTCCAACCAGGATCCTACTACTACTACTATTTAGCATTTCTATAGCGCTACAAGGCATACGCAGCGCTGCACAAACATAGAAGAAAGACAGTCCCTGCTCAAAGAGCAGTTAACAACCCTCCCCCACCCCCACCCCAAACTCACACACACACACACTGATTCAGGACATAGATACATGGGCACTCACACTCTATGTATTCCACACTCAATCACTGACACCCCATTCCCCAGCAATGGTAACCCCTCCACCCCTCAGTTCCTCACACACACTCATTGCATCTCTCCTCAAAACTTAAAAAAAAAAAACTACCAGCACTCTTACAAACAGCCCACACAACACAACAACGCTGACCAAACTCTAAACCGCCTGCCACCCACTCCCACTAAAGCAGCATCAACCCTGTCACACTCTGTCTCACTCTCTCTGTCAAACACACACACTCATACATTCACTCACTCCCTATCACACAGTCACTCTCACACACACTCTATCAAACATACACACTCAGAGGAAAACCTTGCTAGCGCCCGTTTCATTACAGTCAGAAACGGGCCTTTTTTACTAGTTTCAAAATAAAACACATTTTTCTAGCCTTTGTTTTCTGGGCATTTTATTTTTCCATCATGTTAGTCCCAGTTTCTCTTTTCTACTTTCCTCTGTCTTCTGTTAACCCTTTCCATGGCTTCAGTCCATTAGTCATTTTTCCGCTCTTGTTCTGTTTCCTCACTCCATCTGTCTATGATATATTTGATGTTTCTTGTTTAGCTCTTTCCTCAAATTTCCCTCATTTTCTTACCCTCCCATCCTCCTTCTCCTTTTTTCTTTTCACCTATCAGTTTTCTTTCTCCTTCCCTCATCCCCTAACTTTCCCATTTCCTGTCTTACTCCTTCCCCAGCCTCCTGTTCCCTTCAATCTTTCATCTATTCCCCATTATCACATTTCCACCCTTGTATTCAGAATATTCCTTTCATTCATCTCAATGACATCCCTATGGCATCTCCCGCATGGTTCCACCATTCCTAGTATCTCCCCTCCCTCCATCCTTGCAGTCCAACATCTCTTCCCTCTCTCTCCTTATCTGCCCCTAACCTTGTAGTCTGACATCTCCCTTTTCTTTCCCTATACCCCCAGCATCACCCTGTCCCATCGCTCTTCCCTTCTGCCCTATATGGTCCATCAACTAACTCACTAACACACACTCTCTCTCTCTTTCTTCTTCTTTCTTGCTGTTCTCCCCTCTGTGGTCCAATCTTCTATTTCTATGCATACCTTCTTTATTGTCCTGTTATAGCTTTCACAATCCACAACTCTCTCACTCCCAATCTCTCCACTTATCAAGGGTCCACACAACAGACTCATGTACTTGTCCGTATCCAAACCAAACAACATCACTATGGGAATGGCAGTTTCCTGGGTTAAAAAGCCTGATTGAAAATAAGAAATACCAAAAAGTACCCTCAAATACTAAAAACATTTATCTTAAAATCAATGAAATGTTATAATATGTGAAATGGAGCCCTCAGTATTTATTAGCAAGATAATCAAAGCATGGACCCACCATTTTTGTTCTGAAGCGCTCTGAATAAATTCCACAGTTCTGTTGCCAGCGATTGTAGTTACGAGGAAAGTTATTCTCCAAATCAGGGCTATGTGGAACCTCCCCACACTAAGTAACTGGCACAGTGAATAAGTTCTTGTTTCGTACTATATTATTGACTGAGTGGATAAATGAAAAAAATGTTCTGATGTGCAATGATTTAATTTTGACGATAACATATTTTTTGAAACTGGACAATTATTATATTGCCATATGTACTGAATTAAGTGTTTTGTGTTTAGAAACTATGTATACACATATGATTTTGATTTACATTGATTTTTATTGGTTATCACACATTGCACATTTTATATAATGCGAGCCTTATGATGAAAGAGGAGATTAGATAATTGATTGGGGCTTGATTTATCATAATTGCTCCTGATACCCAGGAGCAATTAAAGCCATGGTTTGGTCATGCAGATGATGTGCAGTTCTTTTTCCCACTTGAAAGTCATTGTCATGATACAACATTAAAATTAAAGAAATTTTTTGATGAGATTGTTGATTGGATGTGACAACATAAATTGTCACTGAATGTTGCAAAGACAGATGTAATGTATGTGGGACGAACTACTAATGTATCATTGTCAACAATTTTTGAATATAAGGGTGAAAAGATTGTTGTGAAGCCATTTGTCTATAGTCTTAGAAGATTTTTTGGATAATAACTTGACAGTGCAAAAGCAAGTAGATCAAGTAATTTCTACATCTTTGTTTCAGCTTTGTGTTTTGAATAAATTAAAGGAGATGGTGACATCTTATGATTTCCAGCAATCGTGCAGAGTCTGGTGCTAACATAAACTGATTATTGCAACTCTTTGTTTCTGGGTATATCGTCTTCCCGGCTCCAGGCTCTCTGCAGGTCATCCAGAATGCAGCTGCATGGTCAATTACTGGAGTACCAAACTCAGAACATATTACTCCAGTGTTAAAAAAATTGCATTGGCTTCCTGTAATGTACAGAGTTTTGTTTAAGGTGCTTGTACTGATTCATCAGTATATATATGGAAATGTTCCTGTATATTTTGGTACTGTTTTTAAGATGTATAGACCCAGACGAGTATTAAGATCAGAGACATCACTATGTGGAAATGAGGATTGCATTGTGGAATGCTTTGCCAGGACATTTGAGATCTTGTGACAATGTTCAACAAGTTAAACAATTTTTGAAAACTGATTATTTTTGAAGGCTTTTGTGGAAGAATGAAGGGCATTATAATGATTGTTTTTTAGTTAGTTAGAAGAATGCATTGATTATTATCATTTTTATTGTTGATCATGATTTCATGTTTTATTGATTATATATGTTTTTCTTGTTACCTACTTTGGGTAAAAACAGGATATAAATATAGTAAATAAATAAATAAATAAAAATAAATCTTGTTAATAATTACTGAGGGCTCCATTTCACATATTATAAAATTTCATAGATTTTAGGGCATTTTTGTTTTTAGTATTTGAGGGTACTTTTTGAACATTTTGTATTACAAATTGTTCTCCAGTTGCACTTTTGATATATTTGATTGAAAATCAACACAACTGCAGCTAAAGTTATGAGCACTTTAGCTCTGTGTGTGTGTGTGTGTGTGTGTGTGTGTGTGAGGGAGGGAGGGAGGATGGAAGCCGCTTTGTGGGCATGTATAAATTAGGGGATGCTCTGGAGGTGGAGATGTTGAGCTAAACAATGAGCATAGAAGATCTCTGAGGGAGAGTAAGGGATTGTAGAGTTTAGTAGTTGGTATGGATGGGCAGAGATTGGATAGACTCTATGATCATTGTCTGCTGTCAGTTTTTTCTGTTTCTATGTATATTTCATTTTGAGATAAGTATGCCTTCTCCTCTCCCCCCATATCACCCATAAACATAGCTGCAGCAAGGTGTGTGAATACTTAACAGTTGCTCTTAGAATGTGCTAATTTTCCAAAAGAAACAACTCAGGAAATGTCTCTTTCAAAATTTGCATAAAGCACACATTAAAATAGCCTGTGTTTTTTGCAGCTCTGTGGGCTATTTGAAAATTGCCCCCACAATAATATAAAAAGCATAAAAATAGGGAATAAGGAGGGTGCTGCTACTGCTATCTTTAGGATTGTTCTCACTTTTTCTGGGCTATCAACATTGAAGGGGGGGGGGGAGGGGGAAGGAAGCAATAATAATGCAAAACTGCTCTAACTTTGCTTGATGGTGAGAGTAGGTATTGCATCCCTGCTTCCCTTATTTTGAGAGGTTTATATTAAACAAGGGGATGTACCATCTGCACATATTTAATATATTATAAAACTTACACATACACTCTATCTATCTATCTATCTATCTATCTATCTATCTATCTATCTATCTATCTATCTATCTATCAGGGGTGTAGCCAGAACTCGAGGTGGGAGGGGGCCAGAGCCCAAGGTGGGTGGGTGGGGGGGGACATTTTGATCTGCTGCCTTGCCACCGTGTCCACCTTCTGCTGCTGCCGCCCCTCCTCCACCACTGCCCCCCTCTGCCATCTCGTCGCCCTGCCACTCCCCACCCACTGCCACCACTGTACATCTTGGCTAGCGGGGATCCCCAACCCCCACCAGCTGAAACAAAGCTGCCATAAATATTTTGGCTGGCAGGGGTCTCTAACCAGTGTCTAACTTTGTCCAGCGCTGGTCTCTCCGGCACCTCCGCATTGCCTGCCCTGCACTATCTTCCCCTCACGTCCGACACGCTCCTTTTAATGAAGCTGAGCATGCTCATCAACCTGTGGTATCTCTTATTGAGATTCAATGCTCCTAGGCCGTCTCTTAAAGGGGCTGGTACTGGACACAGAATTAGTGGGCATAGGGGCCCCTTCCTCTACCAAATGGAGGATCCTTCCAACAGCCTCTCTGTAGTATCCAACATCCACCTGGGAGTTGGTCATCCCCCACCAGAAGTACCCTCAACATGAAACCCCCTCTCCAAGGGCTCCCAAGGGCCCAACTTACACAAAAATACATGGTATCTAGTGGTCAGGCAGGAGTGATGCCCAGTTGGTCCTGCCTCACTGGCACCATTATCCAAAATGGAGCTGGCAACACCTAGCAGTAGTCCACTACTCACTCCTGTCCCAGTGGGTGTTGCTGTTAAGATGGTGCCGCTTGACCCTTCACAGTGCTTATCTTGATTTTGCATTACAGCAGTTCTGTAATAAGAAATATAAGAGATGGGATTTGATTTACCACCTTTCTGTGGTTACAGTCAAAGCAGTTTATATATTATATACAGGTACTTATTTTGTACCTGGGACAATGGAAGGTTAAGTGACTTGCTCAGAGTTACAAGGAGCTGCAGTGGGAATTGAACCCAGTTCCCGTGGTTCTCAAGACTATTGCACTAATCATTAGGCTACTCAAAATAAACTTTTGTGTGAAGGGAGCTACACATGAAAGTTTTAAGAATGGGAAATTTGTCACAAAAGGGGTTTTCTGCATTAAATAATGAAAAACACTTGTATTTTAACCTGCTCACATGAAATACCTGGGTCTCTATATGTTTATATGTATATATAATATATGTTCAATATTTAGAAGTATGCTGGCTGAAAAAGAAAACTATTTAACCAGCCAGGAACGGCTTCTAGCCAATTAAATAGCATTTTAGTGCCTGAGGCCCTTTTATTAAGCTGCGGCAAAAAGTGGCCTGCGGCAGTGCGAGCGCATCTTTGGGCATGTGCAGGCTAGTTTTTGCCACGTCGTGGAAAAAGGGCCTTTTTTAAGGGGCCGGAAAATGGACGTGCGGCAAAATAAAAACCAGTGCACATCCATTTTCTACTGCGTATTTTTGGCACGTGCCAAATTCAGGATTACCGCTCAGGGCACGTGGTAGCTGTAATGCTGATTTGTCGTGCACTGGACACATACAGGCCCTTAAGCGCCTTTGCAAAAGGACCCCTATCTGCAGATATTCAGTGGGAGATAGCCGGTTAGGTGCGGATAATTCAGCGCTGAATGC
>NW_021963156.1:67295-72127 GCF_901765095.1 Microcaecilia unicolor | reverse complement strand
GCATTCAGCGCTGAATTATCCGCACCTAACCGGCTATCTCCCACTGAATATCTGCAGATAGGGGTCCTTTTGCAAAGGCGCTTAAGGGCCTGTATGTGTCCAGTGCACGACAAATCAGCATTACAGCTACCACGTGCCCTGAGCGGTAATCCTGAATTTGGCACGTGCCAAAAATACGCAGTAGAAAATGGATGTGCACTGGTTTTTATTTTGCCGCACGTCCATTTTCCGGCCCCTTAAAAAAGGCCCTTTTTCCAGGACGTGGCAAAAACTAGCCTGCACATGCCCAAAAGATGTGCTCGCACTGCCGCTGGCCACTTTTTGCCGCAGCTTAATAAAAGGGCCTCAGGCACTAAAATGCTATTTAATTGGCTAGAAGCCGTTCCTGGCTGGTTAAATAGTTTTCTTTTTCAGCCAGCATACTTCTAAATATTAAACATATATTATATATACATATAAACATATAGAGACCCAGGTATTTCATGTGAGCAGGTTAAAATACAAGTGTTTTTCATTATTTAATGCAGAAAACCCCTTTTGTGACAAATTTCCCATTCTTAAAACTTTCATGTGTAGTTCCCTTCACACAAAAGTTTATTTTGAGTAGCCTAATGATTAGTGCAATAGTCTTGAGAACCACGGGAACTGGGTTCAATTCCCACTGCAGCTCCTTGTAACTCTGAGCAAGTCACTTAACCTTCCATTGTCCCAGGTACAAAATAAGTACCTGTATATAATATATAAACTGCTTTGACTGTAACCACAGAAAGGTGGTATATCAAATCCCATCTCTTATATTTCTTATTACAGAACTGCTGTAATGCAAAATCAAGATAAGCACTGTGAAGGGTCAAGCGGCACCATCTTAACAGCAACACCCACTGGGACAGGAGTGAGTAGTGGACTACTGCTAGGTGTTGCCAGCTCCATTTTGGATAATGGTGCCAGTGAGGCAGGACCAACTGGGCATCACTCCTGCCTGACCACTAGATACCATGTATTTTTGTGTAAGTTGGGCCCTTGGGAGCCTTGGAGAGGGGGTTTCATGTTGAGGGTACTTCTGGTGGGGGATGACCAACTCCCAGGTGGATGTTGGATACTACAGAGAGGCTGTTGGAAGGATCCTCCATTTGGTAGAGGAAGGGGCCCCTATGCCCACTAATTCTGTGTCCAGTACCAGCCCCTTTAAGAGACGGCCTAGGAGCATTGAATCTCAATAAGAGATACCACAGGTTGATGAGCATGCTCAGCTTCATTAAAAGGAGCGTGTCGGACGTGAGGGGAAGATAGTGCAGGGCAGGCAATGCGGAGGTGCCGGAGACCAGCGCTGGACAAAGTTAGACACTGGTTAGAGACCCCTGCCAGCCAAAATATTTATGGCAGCTTTGTTTCAGCTGGTGGGGGTTGGGGATCCCCGCTAGCCAAGATGTACAGTGGTGGCAGTGGGTGGGGAGTGGCAGAGCGACGAGATGGCAGAGGGGGGCAGTGGTGGAGGAGGGGCGGCAGCAGCAGAAGGTGGACACGGTGGCAAGGCAGCAGATCAAAATGTCCCCCCCACCCACCCACCTTGGGCTCTGGCCCCCTCCCACCTCGAGTTCTGGCTACACCCCTGATAGATAGATAGATAGATAGATAGATAGATAGATAGATAGATAGATAGATAGATAGATAGATAGATAGATAGATAGATAGATAGAGTGTATGTGTAAGTTTTATAATATATTAAATATGTGCAGATGGTACATCCCCTTGTTTAATATAAACCTCTCAAAATAAGGGAAGCAGGGATGCAATACCTACTCTCACCATCAAGCAACGTTAGAGCAGTTTTGCATTATTATTGCTTCCTTCCCCCTCCCCCCCCCCCCCTTCAATGTTGATAGCCCAGAAAAAGTGAGAACAATCCTAAAGATAGCAGTAGCAGCACCCTCCTTATTCCCTATTTTTATGCTTTTTATATTATTGTGGGGGCAATTTTCAAATAGCCCACAGAGCTGCAAAGAACACAGGCTATTTTAATGTGTGCTTTATGCAAATTTTGAAAGAGACATTTCCTGAGTTGTTTCTTTTGGAAAATTAGCACATTCTAAGAGCAACTGTTAAGTATTCATAAGTACATAAGTACATAAGTACATAAGTAGTGCCATACTGGGAAAGACCAAAGGTCCATCTAGCCCAGCATCCTGTCACCGACAGTGGCCAATCCAGGTCAAGGGCACCTGGCACGCTCCCCAAACGTAAAAACATTCCAGACAAGTTATACCTAAAAATGCGGAATTTTTCCAAGTCCATTTAATAGCGGTCTATGGACTTGTCCTTTAGGAATCTATCTAACCCCTTTTTAAACTCCGTCAAGCTAACCGCCCATACCACGTTCTCCGGCAACGAATTCCAGAGTCTAATTACACGTTGGGTGAAGAAAAATTTTCTCCGATTCGTTTTAAATTTACCACACTGTAGCTTCAACTCATGCCCTCTAGTCCTAGTATTTTTGGATAGCGTGAACAGTCGCTTCACATCCACCCGATCCATTCCACTCATTATTTTATACACTTCTATCATATCTCCCCTCAGCCGTCTCTTCTCCAAGCTGAAAAGCCCTAGCCTTCTCAGCCTCTCTTCATAGGAAAGTCGTCCCATCCCCACTATCATTTTCGTCGCCCTTCGCTGTACCTTTTCCAATTCTACTATCTTTTTTGAGATACGGAGACCAGTACTGAACACAATACTCCAGGTGCGGTCGCACCATGGAGCGATACAACGGCATTATAACATCCGCACACCTGGACTCCATACCCTTCCTAATAACACCCAACATTCTATTCGCTTTCCTAGCCGCAGCAGCACACTGAGCAGAAGGTTTCAGCGTATCATCGACGACGACACCCAGATCCCTTCTTGATCCGTAACTCCTAACGCGGAACCTTGCAAGACGTAGCTATAATTCGGGTTCCTCTTACCCACATGCATCACTTTGCACTTGTCAACATTGAACTTCATCTGCCACTTGCACGCCCATTCTCCCAGTCTCGCAAGGTCCTCCTGTAATCGTTCACATTCCTCCTGCGACTTGACGACCCTGAATAATTTTGTGTCATCAGCGAATTTAATTACCTCACTAGTTATTCCCATCTCTAGGTCATTTATAAATACATTAAAAAGCAACGGACCCAGCACAGACCCCTGCGGGACCCCACTAACTACCCTCCTCCACTGAGAATACTGGCCACGCAATCCTACTCTCTGCTTCCTATCTTTCAACCAGTTCTTAATCCATAATAATACCCTACCTCCGATTCCATGACTCTGCATTTCTTCAGGAGTCTTTCGTGCGGCACTTTGTCAAACGCCTTCTGAAAATCCAGATATACAATATCAACCGGCTCCCCATTGTCCACATGTTTGCTTACCCCCTCAAAAAAATGCATTAGATTGGTGAGGCAAGACTTCCCTTCACACACCTTGCTGCAGCTATGTTTGTGGGTGATATGGGGGGAGAGGAGAAGGGCATACTTATCTGAAAAATGAAATATACATAGAAACAGAAAAAACTGACAGCAGACAATGATCATAGAGTCTATCCAATCTCTGCCCCATCCATACCAACTACTAAACTCTACAATCCCTTACTCTCCCTCAGAGATCTTCTATGCTCATTGTTTAGCTCAACATCTCCACCTCCAGGAGCATCCCCTAATTTATACATGCCCACAAAGCGGCTTCCATCCTCCCTCCCTCCCTCACACACACACACACCACACACACACACACACACACACACACAGAGCTAAAGTGCTCATAACTTTAGCTGCAGTTGTGTTGATTTTCAATCAAATATATCAAAAGTGCAACTGGAGAACAATTTGTAATACAAAATGTTCAAAAAGTACCCTCAAATACTAAAAACAAAAATGCCCTAAAATCTATGAAATTTTATAATATGTGAAATGGAGCCCTCAGTAATTATTAACAAGATTTATTTTTATTTATTTATTTATTTACTATATTTATATCCCGTTTTTACCCAAAGTAGGTAACAAGAAAAACATATATAATCAATAAAACATGAAATCATGATCAACAATAAAAATGATAATAATCAATGCATTCTTCTAACTAACTAAAAAACAATCATTATAATGCCCTTCATTCTTCCACAAAAGCCTTCAAAAATAATCAGTTTTCAAAAATTGTTTAACTTGTTGAACATTGTCACAAGATCTCAAATGTCCTGGCAAAAACATTCCACATGCAATCCTCATTTCCACATAGTGATGTCTCTGATCTTAATACTCGTCTGGGTCTATACATCTTAAAAACAGTACCAAAATATACAGGAACATTTCCATATATACTGATGAATCAGTACAAGCACCTTAAACAAAACTCTGTACATTACAGGAAGCCAATGCAATTTTTTTAACACTGGAGTAATATGTTCTGACTTTGGTACTCCAGTAATTGACCATGCAGCTGCATTCTGGATGACCTGCAGAGAGCCTGGAGCCGGGAAGGACGATATACCCAGAAACAAAGAGTTGCAATAATCAGTTTATGTTAGCACCAGACTGCACGATTGCTGGAAATCATAAGATGTCACCATCTCCTTTAATTTATTCAAAACACAAAGCTGAAACAAGATGTAGAAATTACTTGATCTACTTGCTTTTGCACTGTCAAGTTATTATCCAAAAAATCTTCTAAGACTATAGACAAATGGCTTCACAACAATCTTTTCACCCTTATATTCAAAAATTGTTGACAATGATACATTAGTAGTTCGTCCCACATACATTACATCTGTCTTTGCAACATTCAGTGACAATTTATGT
>NW_021963156.1:0-67195 GCF_901765095.1 Microcaecilia unicolor | reverse complement strand
TGCCCTTCCCTCCCATCCCATTGATTTCCAGCAATTCTCTCTCCCCTGCCCTTCCCTCCCATCCCATTGATTTCCAGCAATTCTCTCTTCCCTGCCCTTCCCTCCCATCCCATTGATTTCCAGCAATTCTCTCTCCCCTGCCCATCCCTCCCATCCCATTGATTTCCAGCAATTCTCTCTTCCCTGCCCTTCCCTCCCATCCCATTGATTTCCAGCAATTCTCTCTCCCCCTGCCCTTCCCTCCCATCCCATTGATTTCCAGCAATTCTCTCTCCCCTGCCCTTCCCATGTCCAGCAATTCTCTCTCCCTTGCCCTTCCCTCCCATCCCATGTCCAGCAATTCTCTCTTCCCTGCCCTTCCCATGTCCAGCAATTCTCTCTCCCCTGCCCTTCCTTCCCATCCCATTGATTTCTAGCAATTCTCTCTCCCCTGCCCTTCCCTCCCATCCCATTGATTTCCAGCAATTCTCTCTCCCTGCCCTTCCCATGTCCAGCAATTCTCTCTCCTCTGCCCTTCCCTCCCATCCCATGTCCAGCAATTCTCTCTTCCTGCCCTTCCCATGTCCAGCAATTCTCTCTCCTCTGCCCTTCCCTCCCATCCCATTGGTTTGCAGCAATTCTCTCCCCTGCCCTTCCCATGTCCAGCAATTCTCTCTCCCCTGCCCTTCCCTCCCATCCCATTGATTTCCAGCAATTCTCTCTCCCCTGCCCTTCCCTCCCATCCCATTGATTTCTAGCAATTCTCTCTCCCCTGCCCTTCCCTTCCCTCCCATCCCATTGATTTCTAGCAATTCTCTCTCCCCTGCCCTTCCCTCCCATCCCATTGATTTCCAGCAATTCTCTCTCCCCTGCCCTTCCCTCCCATCCCATTGATTTCCAGCAATTCTCTCTTCCCTGCCCTTCCCTCCCATCCAATTGATTTCCAACAATTCTCTCTCCCCTGCCCTTCCCTCCCATCCCATTGATTTCCAGCAATTCTCTCTCCCCTGCCCTTCCCTCCCTTCCATTGATTTCCAGCAATTCTCTCTTCCCTGCCCTTCCCTCCCATCCCATTGATTTCCAGCAATTCTCTCTCCCCTGCCCTTCCCTCCCATCCCATTGATTTCCAGCAATTCTCTCTCCCCTGCCCTTCCCTCCCATCCCATTGATTTCCAGCAATTCTCTCTCCCCTGCCCTTCCCTCCCATTCCATTGATTTCCAGCAATTCTCTCTCCCCTGCCCTTCCCTCCCATCCCATTGATTTCTAGCAATTCTCTCTCCCCTGCCCTTCCCTCCCATCCCATTGATTTCCAGCAATTCTCTCTCCCCTGCCCTTCCCTCCCATCCCATTGATTTCCAGCAATTCTCTCTCCCCTGCCCTTCCCTCCCATCCCATTGATTTCTAGCAATTCTCTCTCCCCTGCCCTTCCCTTCCCTCCCATCCCATTGATTTCTAGCAATTCTCTCTCCCCTGCCCTTCCCTCCCATCCCATTGATTTCCAGCAATTCTCTCTCCCCTGCCCTTCCCTCCCATCCCATTGATTTCCAGCAATTCTCTCTTCCCTGCCCTTCCCTCCCATCCTATTGATTTCCAACAATTCTCTCTCCCCTGCCCTTCCCTCCCATCCCATTGATTTCCAGCAATTCTCTCTCCCCTGCCCTTCCCTCCCATCCCATTGATTTCCAGCAATTCTCTCTCCCCTGCCCTTCCCATGTCCAGCAATTCTCTCTCCCTTGCCCTTCCCTCCCATCCCATGTCCAGCAATTCTCTCTTCCCTGCCCTTCCCATGTCCAGCAATTCTCTCTCCTCTGCCCTTCCCTCCCATCCCATTGATTTCCAGCAATTCTGTCTCCCCTGCCCTCCCCTCCCATTACTTCCAGCGATTCTCCGCCTCTTTCCTGCCCTCCCATCGACGTGCAGCGATTTTTCCGTCCCTCCCCTGCCCTCACCTCTCCCATATCCAGCGATTCTTCATCCCCTAGCCGTCCTCCTTCACTGCCTGCCAGCCAGCGTCGGACTCAGAAGCGAACGGTGCAGGCAGCGATTGGCTGGCAGCGTCGTAGGTTCCCTCTGCAAGTCCCGCCTACAACTTCCTGTTTACGCATAGGCGGGACTTGCAGAGGGAAGCTACGACGCTGCCAGCCAATCGCTGCCTGCACCGTTCGCTTCTGAGTCCGACGCTGGCTGGCAGGCAGTGAAGGAGGACGGCTAGGGGATGAAGAATCGCTGGATATGGGAGAGGTGAGGGCAGGGGAGGGACGGAAAAATCGCTGCACGTCGATGGGAGGGCATGAGAGAGGCGGAGAATCGCTGGAAGTAATGGGAGGGGAGGGGAGGGGAGGAGGAGAAAAAGGTGCCGGTACGCCGTACCGTTGCGTACCGGCACAAAAAAAGCACTGTATATATATATATATATATATATATAAGAATATCTTTATCTCTATCTAGCAAAACTAGCATATATTATTGTCCTTTTCTGGTGTCTAGACTTCCACATGAGCAATAAAGTACAATCACAGAGGGATATGGACATAGAAACCTATAATAAATTCTATAACACAGAGCCCATTGTAGGCCTTGAAGTCCTTTTCCCACACTTTGGGGCCTGTTTATTAAGCTATATTAGTGGTTAATATGGCAATTAATGCACAGCAACAATTAGCATTGGCACCACACTAACAGTTGATGTGGAATAAGGCATAAATAATTTTTTTGTGTCTGAAGTTTCCAAAATTGGTCTCCTATATAAAATTACTTATACAACACCTTGCAGAATTTTTGATTTTACTACTTCAGTCATTGCTGCTGGTGGATATTATGCCTTCAAGGATTGTATCTGAATTTAAAAAAGCACAGAAGAAGCAAAGGCGATCTCTAAGGGAGGGGAAGGGATGGTAGAGATTAGTAGTAGATATGGATGGGCAGACTGGATAGGCCATATGGTCTTTATCTGCCAAAAATGTCTGTTTCTATGTCTTTAGACAGAATTATTTGTATTCCATCTATTTGAATGTCTAGTATTAAAGCTAAAGAATAAAAATACCCCAAAATCAAAAGTGACGGAGTAGCCTAATTTTTAGAGCAGTGGAACAAGAAGCAGGACAGTCCCACTGATGCTCCTTCTGACTTTAGGTAAGTCACTTAAGCTTTTTTCTCATGAGCTACAAACTTAAGGCTCCTTTTACTAAGCTGTGTTAAGCACTAGTTAGTGCTAGTTCCAAATGTGCATGCACAAACCACGTGCAAAAAATATTTTAAAATTTGTTGCAGGGGCATGTCTAGGGGCAGACAGTGGGTGTTTCTACGCTAATCAGCACATTGACATTGCCACACTTTAACTGATTTACATGGGATTAGTGTATGATCCCTTAACACCTACAAAATAGGTGGCAAGGGCTAATTTTTGATAATGGCCATTCCCTAATGGCAACATTAGCGCATGCAATATATATAAATCAATCTAAAGAGTTCTATTATGGTCTAGCATCTGTCAGTCTTAGCTACAGGAGGAAAAAGCCTCATGAAGTTCAAAAGTTGCTAAAAGCAACAAGAGCAGGGCTGCTTCATAAGTACATAAGTAAGTACATAAGTAAATAAGTAATGCCATACTGGGAAAAGACCAAGGGTCTATCGAGCCCAGCATCTTGTCCACGACAGCGGCCAATCCAGGCCAAGGGCACCTGGCAAGCTTCCCAAACGTACAAACATTCTATACATGTTATTCCTGGAATTTTGGATTTTTCCAAGTCCGTTTAGTAGCGGTTTATGGACTTGTCCTTTAGGAAACCGTCCAACCCCTTTTTAAACTCTGCTAAGCTAACCGCCTTCACCACATTTTCCGGCAATGAATTCCAGAGTTTAATTACATGTTGGGTGAAGAAAACATTTCTCCGATTTGTTTTAAATTTACTACACTGTAGTTTAATCGCATGCCCCCTAGTCCTAGTATTTTTGGAAAGCGTGAACAGACGCTTCACATCCACCTGTTTCACTCCACTTATTATTTTATATACCTCTATCATGTCTCCCCTCAGCCGTATCTTCTCCAAGCTGAATAGCCCTAGCCTCCTTAGTCTTTCTTCATAGGGAAGTCGTCCCATCCCCGCTATCATTTTAGTCGCCCTTCGCTGCACCTATTCCAATTCTACTATATCTTTCTTGAGATGCGGCGACCAGAATTGAACACAATACTCAAGGTGCGGTAGCACCATGGAGTGATACAAAGGCATTATAACATCCTCACACCTGTTTTCCATACCTTTCCTAATAATACCCAACATTCTATTCGCTTTCCTAGCTGCAGCAGCACACTGAGCAGAAGGTTTCAGTGTGTTATCGATGACAACACCCAGATCCCTTTCTTGGTCCGTAACTCCTAACGTGGAACCTTGCATGACGTAGCTATAATTCGGGTTCTTTTTTCCCACATGCATCACCTTGCACTTGCTCACATTAAACGTCATCTGCCATTTAGCCGCCCAGTCTCCCAGTCTCGTAAGGTCCTCTTGTAATTTTTCACAATCATTGGCTTATAAAAAGGCATAAAAAACCTCCTGGTAATCTCAAACTAATTTCCTCTACGTTGTGGGAGAGTGATAACCTGTACAACTGCATAAATAATAAATATTCCTCCAAAATATTTCACAGTGGTAGTAGTGGTATGAAGAATTACTTAGCTTCAGAAACGATCTTCCTTGCTCTCCTCTTACAGTCTTTCCCAGACTATTGGACCGTGACCCACGGTGGCCAGCATTTTTGAAGCTAAGTAATTCTTCATACCACTACTACCACTGTGAAATATTTTGGAGGAATATTTATTATTTATGCAGTTGTACAGGTTATCACTCTCTCACAATGTAGAGGAAATTAGTTTGAGATTACCAGGAGGTTTTTTTTAATGCCTTTTTAGAAGCCAATGATAAAGCAGCCCTGCTCTTGTTGCTTTCAGCAACTTTCTGAGCTTTGTGAGGCTTTTTCCTCCTGTAGCTAAGACTGACGGATGCTAGACCAAAATAGAATTCTTTAGATTGATTTATATATATTGACTGCACATTACTAAGGGTTCTACCTTACTTTTTTTGTTTTAACATTAGCACATGGCCATTAATTCGGAAAATGGAAATCGCTGTGGTTAAAAATGGCCTTAGACTGTGGGAAACACCCGCTTAGAGGTGCACTAAGGCCACTTTTTACCGCAGTGTTGTAAAAGTGTCCCTTAGATTCTAAGCCCTCCAGGGACAGGAAAATACCTATTGTATCTGAATTTAATTCACCTTGAAATACTACTGAAAAGGACTGAGCTAAATGACAATATAAAAATCACCTTTTTAAAGGCTATCGGGCAAATTGCTTGTTGCAAAAACCAGAAAATTATTTCAGCTTGAGAAAAGCATCTCCAAGAATGGTGGCCACTTTAAAGCCATCTCTAGAAATAAACCTTCAGTTTCTCCTATATCAATCAATATATTAATACCTATGCGGCATAAATGCACAGGAGGCGAGTTTCTTTCAACTGAAAGGAAGCACTGGAACAAGGGGCATAGAACGAAGGTGAGATGGGATACTCAGAGGTAACCTGAGAAAATACTTATTCACAGAAAGGGTGGTGAATTCGTGGAATGCACTCCAGTGGAAGTGCTGGTGAAGAAAACAATATCTGAATTCAAGAGAGCTTGGGACAAGCATATAGGATCTCTAAAGGAGTGATAGGGAGAGTAGATGGCATGGATGGGTAGACTGGATACTCCATATGGTCTTTATCTGCCTATGTTTTTCAATGTTTCTATGTTTCTGTAAAATGCTCTCTCTTAAATCATTATAGCCTATCACTAGCAATACTTTATCTCCTTTTGTTTCCATGGAAATGAGCAAAGATCTAGACTAGCCTTTGTGCAAACAATATTAAGGGAGAGAGGTTTTGATTTTGTAACCTTATGATCTAAAAACAAGGTGGTAATGTCTAACAACATAGGAATGGAATCATCTAACTCAGTTAAACACATTAATTAATCATTTGCATAGACAGATTTACATTCGGTGTTATTAACACTGAACCCATTCATTTCTTTGTTTTGTCTGAGCATTTGCTAAAGGTTCTAGTGGCAAATAAATACAAACGGGGAAGGAGGGGGGCCTGAGGGACATCCTTGTCTTGCATCTTTACCTAGATATAAGGAATCTAAAAAAAAAAACATTATTTATCAATAACTTAACTCAAGAGGTCCCAGACAGTGTACATTAATTTGCACAAGAGATATTCCAAAACCAATGCATGGCACAGTGGCAGAATGTAAAATGTGCACGTGTGGTCATGAAACCTATGTCTTTAATAGTGCACTAGAGTTGGAGCTGACAGGAGCGGGGAGCAATAGCATGAGTTAGCGCTGCTATCCCCACCACTCCTTTACATCTGTGCCATAGTTGTTAGCAGTTTCAAAACGTGCTGGTTGCACTTCTTGTAGAAAAATCTCACAGTGAAAGTGATCAACTTACAGGAAATACCTCTCATGAGCTTTGAAAATGCTTGCAGGAATGGCAGAGATTGAGAGAAGTGATGGGGATAGCAACGTGGGTTGGAAGTTGTGGACGCAGTTGAGAGCATCCGTGAGAGGAAGCTAGCACTGGCTCAAAGTAGTGGTCATGCCTACCTGAAGATAAACATATTAATTGGAACAGTGGTCATTGTGACGTTGGCCTGTTGAAGTTGAATGACCTGTGCCTCTTTCAGGTGCATTTGATATACAAAACCATCATGACATGTGATTGGTCTGTGCCCTATTGGAGTTATGGCAAACTAAAAGAACGTCTTTGATGTTACCTTGGATACCTCCCGAATTCCCGGGGCTCCAAGTAGTCTGGGTCTGTATAAACAACTGTCCATGTCCAAGGCTATCTGTATACGTCCAGACTGAGCCAAATGTGTCAATGGATAGACCGGATACAACAGTAAAGTAGGGATAACCAATAGCCCTCCAACAGAGCTCAAGAAAAGGGTCCAGATGTAACATCTGAAGTGTTTTATATACACAACTGTAAAATGATGCAATAATAATGCAGCACCAATGCACAGTTGTAGATCCAGCTTCAGGCTTTAGTTTCCTTCCCTTTCCACCATTCACTCTTTCACCTCACCATCTCTTTAAAAGTCATGTGGTCCATCCTCATTTTCTACCTGTGGAGAAGGGAGAAATTCTACCAGCTTTTGTAGTTACTGTGCCACCACTTCTTTCTGCGATGTTGCACTGTTCATAGAGCCTGGCTTCTTAAGGTTTCCATTTTCAGATTTTGTCTACATGTTTGATTCTAATTTATGGGCCCTTAGTTTGTATTAGGTGAAGGTCTCTCCATATTCTATATTTGTTGTGAAGTTGAGGGATTTTGTTAGTGTGTACATTTTGGAAAGGTTTTTCCAACTATTTACTTTAAGCATTTTCTAACACTGATGGCTCAATTTAACTCCTAAAAATTAACAATGTATCCAAATAGCCAGTAAAAAAACCAAAATAAAATAAAGGGATGCCTATAGAGGTGTTGCCAGAGCAGGCAGACTTTTGACTTGGCCAGTCGATACCAATTTTCAACATTAACCATATAAGTTAGGGGCCTGTTTACTAAGTTCAGTAAGATTTTGCACTTACCATTCATTAACAGCCAAAATTAACTTGCAGTAAGTGCAAAGGCTTTACAGTAAATGTTAGGGGTGCACTTAGCATGTCCCATGCAGTTACTGCACAGAAAAGTCCCTTACTGTGAGCTAAGATCATTTGCATTTAGCATAGTTGCATGTCAAGGGCTGTTAACTATGAACTAAGTGCTAGTGGCATAGCCAGACTTCAGATTTTGTAAGGGCAAAATGGGTGAGCACAATGCAATTCCCTCTGTCCAGGCAAATGAAGATCATTCTCCAAACGCCCCCAGAACTCCCATCCAAGCTGAGCAGTCAGAAACAGTGTTCCTGAGCCACCAATGTTAGCACCCTGTTCACACTCAGTTCTTGCACATGAACTGAGTATTTTGACTGCTAAGATATAGGAACATTTTATTTGAACACTAAGGGGTCCTTTACTAAGGTGCGCTAACGGATTTAGTGCATGCTAAATGCACATAGCCCATTGTGCACCTATGGGCTGTATGGCACTTAATGCACACTAATTTGTTATCGCACGCTAAATCTGTTAGTGCACCTTAGTAAAAGGACCCCTAAGCCAGTTGGTTACAGGTAAAATTATCTGGTTATTTATTTACACGCTTTTTAAAAATTGACCTCTAAGAGGGTAATTTTTTAACAGGTTCCCAGGTTGGAGGTAAAAAGGTACACAGACATTATTCCTGCTCAGGAGCAGGTGTAAATGTTAGCATATAAAGTACGCATGTCATTGTGTATGTGTGCGTTTTATGAAATATGCACATAGAGGATTAGGTTCGGTATACTGGATGCCAACAAATGTGCACTGAGCAGTATTCTGTAAATGGCGCTGTGAGTTGAGTGCTGTTTATAGAATAGCATGTAGCACTGGGATCTGTGTCCAACTTTGGGCGCGAGGATTTACTCCAACTGAAACCTGCTATGACTCTGTCAATGCTCCAACCAAACTTCTTCCCTAAACCCACCTACTCTGTCACATACAAGTTTGCGCCTATTTGCACTTTGTGTACTTTAAAGTGTGATGTAATTCTATAAAAGCCCTTTTTGGTGCATATAACAGTATTTTAAGCATGAAAATGGTTTATAAAATTTCCTCCTAAGGGAATAATTTTATAACTGCATGCACATATAAAAATAACATACCTACTTTTCCTGTGGAGGCAATGTCTGTAAATAAGTTACCCCTCCTTTTACAAAGCCGCACATTAATGCCAACACAGCCCATTCACGTGGAATGGGCTGTGTCGGCATTACCGCACTGGTACCTGCTAGCGCGGCTTTGTATAAGGTGGGGGGGGGGTAGTTTTGCTCATACCATGGTAGTAATGAATCTCATTTCTAAGCCAGGATACATGGAGTATGATCTCAGTTTCTGAAATTTACTGTTAACACTTGCCAAAGTACATGTCTGTTTTCAGTACTCTGAATATGGTTGCATAGGCTGAGTGCTCTGTACAACATATGAATTCTGTGTGCTGGATTGCTTCTCTGATTTGTTGTGTTTTGATTGACTGCCTCTTTCCTATCCTAATTGGTGTTTCTTTCTATTCCTTCTTTGATATGTTCACCATCTTGCAAAGCAATCTGAAACTGAAGTATTTGAAATGTAATAAACTCTAAACCATCAGAGCGCTTCCTTCTGGAACTCATAAGATATAATATATATAGGCAACCTATCAAGGTGAGCTTGAAAATCATTTTAATCAAACCTGTACCATCCAACATGATGGGAAATACTTCTGTATCTTTCTGCTACATTTTCTTGATCTCTGACTGCCTTACTTGGTCCATCAGTTACAGAATAATCACTGGGACCTGGAACTGATATCTCTATTATCATTGGCATTCTGCATGTATTTCCTTTGCCATTATATCTGTTTTTATTTATTTATTTATTTATTGTTTTGCATCCAGCTTTTTATCAGTTGGAATGGTAATGCCTCAAATGATCATAACCTCTTCATTCTCCATACTACTCTCAAGCTCATGATCTCAGTGCTTTTAGGTGCAGTGGGGTAGGGTTTAAAAAGTTATCCATATTTTGCTGATTCAGAAGAAACAACATTCACTTCAGTGAGACCCCTCCAGTATTTGGCTATAGAACATAAACCATCTCAGAATGTAGTAAAACACTGAATTAATTATCCTAAAAATTGGATCATTAACCATCATACAGTTTTGTACAGATGTTATAGTATTGCTTTATCTGTAAGGATCTGTTAAAGGTTATCCAAAATTCACTGGATCATTAGTAAAAAGGAAATCAAAGGACTAATCACCTCTGTGTTGTACTTGTAATTAATTAAACTACTACATCAATGCTGCACAAGAAATTGAAGAGAGTTTTGGATGACTTTGCTATGTTAAAAAGAAATTGTGTATTGGCTTTTTCCTTGTGAAGGAAAGGACTTGATTTCGTAATAAAGTGTCCTTACTTTAGGGCTATCATTGAGTTGTCTGTCTATCATGATTTATACTGGGGCTGTTAGCTCTGTTAAGTTAACAGAAAACCCTCCAAGATGAAAAATACATGTTTGTTTGTATTTATTTTTTATTATTATTCTATCCATAGTCAGTACACAACATATTTTAGACCTGATAGATGAACTCTGCTTAGCTATGACAGCAGGCTAGATCCTGAGGTAGTTGGTTTCATGTTCTCTAAATAAAGAATTGCATCAGGGCACGCTAAGGAGGTAAACTTCCTTGATGAAATCAAGGACAGCTTTATGGAGCAGCTAGTACAGGAGCCGATGAGAGAAGGAAAAATTCTAGACCTAGTCCTTAGTGGAGCGCATGATCTGGTGTGGGAGGTAATGGTGCTGGGGCCGCTTGATAACAGTGATCATAATATGATCGGATTTGATATTAGCTTTGAAGTAAGTATACAGGAAATCAAATATGTTAGCGTTTAACTTTAAAAAAGGAGACTATCCAGCTCATTTTCGAAAGTGATCGCCAGCCATCTTCTGACACAAATCGGGAGATGGCTGGTGATCTCCTGAACCTGGCCAAATCAGTATAATCGAAAGCCGATTTTGGCCGGGTTCAACTGCTTTCCGTTGCGGAGCCAGCGAAACATCAAGGGGGGTGTCGGTAGGGTAGTGAAGGCAGGACGGGGGCGGGACAGGGGCGTGCTCATGAGATGGCTGGCTCCACCAATAATGAAAAAAAAGCCAGGCTTCTAGAGTATTTCGCCAGCTGTACTTGGTCCCTTTTTTTCATGACCAAGCTTCAAAAAAGAGCCCCAACTCACCAAATGACCACCGGAGGGAATCGGGGATGACCTCCCCTTACTCCCCCAGTGATCACCAACCCCTCCCACCCAAAAAAAAATTAAAAAACATTTTTTGCCAGCCTCTATGCCAGCCTGAAATGTCATACCCAGCTCCATGACAGCAGTATGCAGGTCCCAGGAACAGTTTTTAGTGGGTGCAGTGCACTTCAGACAGGTGGACCCAGGGCCATCTCCCCTACCTGTTACACTTCTGGTGGTAAATGGAAGCCTTCCAAACCCCCCCCCCCCAGTACCCACATGTAGGTGCCCCCTTCACCCATAAGGGCTATGGTAATGGTGTAGAGTTGTGGGGAGTGGGTTTTGGGGGGGATTTGGGGGACTCAGCACCCAAGGTAAGGGAGCTATGCACCTGGGAGCTATTTTTATTTTTTGTTTAAATTTTTAGAAGTGCCCCCTAGGGTGCCTGGTTGGTGTTCTGGCATGTCAGGGGGACCAGTGCACTACAAATGCTGGCTCCTCCCATGAACAAATGCCTTGGATTTTGCCGGGTTTGAGATGGCCGGCATTATTTTCCATTATGGCTGAAAAACGATGCCTGCCATCTCAAACCCGGCGAACTCTGACATTTGGCCGGGCCCAATCGTATTAGCAAAAAAAAGATGGCTCCGCCTGCTTACAGCGCCAGCCCCGAAGATGGCCGGCCAGTTATTTGGCCAGCGCCGTTCGATTATGCCCTTCCACGATAAGATGAGAAGAACGGTGAAAATAATTTAGAGGAGCAACTGCGAGGATCAAAAATTTACATCAGGCGTGGATGCTGTTCAAAAACACCATCCTGGAAGCCCAGGCCAAATATATTCTGCGTATTAAAAAAGGAGCATGGAAGAACAAACGACAGCCGACATGATTAAAAAGTGAGGTGAAGGAAGCTATTAGAGCTAAAAGAAAATCCTTCAAAAAATGGAAGAAGGAACCGACTGAAAATAATAAGAAACAGCATAAGGAATGTCAAGTCAAATGCAAAGCGCTGATAAGGAAGGCTAAGAGGGACTTTGAAAAAAAGATTGCATTGGAGTAAAAGGGGCAATCAGGGAAGACAAAGCCGTAGTGGAGAGATTAAATTAATTCTTTGCTTTGGTCTTCACCGAGGAAGATTTGGGTCGGATACCGGTGCTGGAAATGGTATTCGAAGCTGACGAGTCGGAGAAACTTAATAAATTCTCCGTAAACCTGGAGGATGTAATGGGGCAGTTCTACAAACTGAAGAGTAGCAAATCTCCTGGACCAGATGGTATTCATCCCAGAGTACACTACTGATAGAACTGAAAAATGAGCTTGCAGAGCTATTGTTAGTAATATGTAATTTATCCTTAAAGTCAAGTGTGGTACCGGAACATTGGAGAGTGGTCAATGTAACACCAATTTTTTAAAAAGATTCCAGAGGAGATAGAGGAAATTATAGACCGGTGAGTCTGACGTCGGTGCTGGGCAAAATGGTACAGACTATTATTAAGAACAAAATTACAGAGCATATTCAAAAGCATGGATTAATGAGACAAATTTAATGAGGCATATTTTCAAAGCACTTTGGGAGGCTAAGTTCCATAGGTTTCTATGGAACTTTGGGAGGCTAAGTGCTTTGAAAATGAGCCTGAATGTCAACATGGATTTAGTGAAGGGAAATCTTGCCTCACCAATCTACTACTACATTTCTTTGAAGGGGTGAACAAACATGTGGATAAAGGGGAGCTGGTTGATATTGTGTATCTGGATTTTCAGAAGGCGTTTGACAAAGTACCTCATGAAAGACTCCAGAGGAAATTGGAGAGTCATGGGATAGGAGGTAGTGTTCTATTGTGGATTAAAAACTGGTTAAAAGATAGAAAATAGAGAGTAGGGTTAAATGGCAGTATTCTCAATGAAGAAGGGTAGTTATTGGCATTCCCCAGGGGTCTGTGCTGGGACCGCTGCTTTTTAACATATTTATAAATGACCTAGAGATGGGAGTAACTAGTGAGGTAATTAAATTTGCTGATGACACAAAGTTATTCAAAGTCATTAAATCGCGGGAGGATTGTGAAAAATTACAAGAGGACCTTACGTTACTGGGAGACTGGAACCTGAATTATAGCTAGGTCATGCAAGGTTCCACATTAGGAGTCACGGACAAAGTAAGGGATCTAGATGTCGTCGTTGATGATACGTTGAAACCTTCTGCTTAGTGTGCTGCTGCGGCTAAGAAAGCAAATAGAATGTTAGGTTTTATTAGGAAAGGAATGGAAAACAAAAATGAGGATGTTATAATGCCTTTGTATTGCTCCATGATGCGACCACACCTCGAATATTGTGTTCAGTTATGGTCGCTGCATCTCAAAAAAGATATAGTGGAATTAGAAAAGGTGCAGAGAAGGGCAATGAAAATGATAAAGGGGATGGGATGACTTCCCTATGAGGAAAGGCTAAAGTGGCTAGGGCTCTTCAGCTTGGAGAAAGGTGGCTGAGGGAAGATATGATAGAGGTCTATAAAATAATGAGTGGAGTTGAACGGGTAGATGTGAAGCATTTGTTTATGCTTTCCAAAAATACTAGGACTAGGGGGCATGTAGTAAGTTTAAAACGACTTGAAGAAAATTTTTCTTCACTCAACGTGTAATTGGGCTCTGGAATTCGTTGCCAGAGAATGTGGTAGGGGCAGTTAGCTTAGCGGAGTTTAAAAAAGGTTTGGGCGGCTTCCTAAAGGAAAAGTCCATAGACCGTTATTAAATGGACTTGGGAAAATCCACTCTTTCTGGGATAAGCAGTATAAAATGTTTTGTACTTTTTGGGATCTTGCCAGGTATTTGTGACCTGGATTGGCTACTGTTGGAAACAGGATGCTGGGCTTGATGGACCTTTGGTCTTTCCCAGTATGGCAATACTTATGTACGTATGTACATTTACAAGGGCAAAATGACTAAAAAGCAGCAGTCACTTTTCTGGCTCAAGATGTGTCAAGTCATTTCTGTATGCCTTAGTTATTCATATATCTTTATAACATGCAGTATTCATGTACAAAGTAAAAGTGAGAGTTGAGACCTGCTATCTACCATGTAACTTTTACAATGTGAGTGATGGATGTGATGACCAAGTTTTCTTCTTGGTCTTGGCAACAGTGACATATGTGAAGGCAGAGAGCCTTCTGCATAACTACACAGTTTCAAAGATGCCCTACACAGCACGCTGCAGGTTAGGTACAACAGCGATGGAGTCCTTGTGTAGCTTATATAATATATTCCTATCCTTCCTGTCTGCCTTGTGCTATTGTCAGATGTAGAGGGATTTGCAACATTTAGGGCCCCGTTTACTAAGGTGCGCTAAAAATGCTAGCGTACCCTTAGCAAGCTTAGTAAACAGGGCCCTTAATCTGTAAGCTGTTTAATAGTTGTGCATACCATGGACCCTGACAAAATTAAGAAATCTTTGGCCATAGTTGGCCGTGGACAACAGGAGGAAACATTGTGTCTACATAAGATCATCAGGTCAGAAATTGCTATACAAGAAAGTGGCACTAATGTGAGATCCACTAGAGGCACTTTGAAAAACTAATGATGACAGGGCAGGAATGACAGAGAACAGCTCTTGCCCAGAGGAATCCTGCAGTAAGTGGTATACAGTAGGGATGGGTAATGATGAAAAGTTTTAATTAAAATTAATCGTGGTATTAAAAATTTGAATCACACCTCAGGGCTGGATGGCTTTGTACTAGTAAATTTCCACTGTGCAGACGGTATGGAAGTTTTTAAAACCTGAATATAAAGAAAAGTTGCATATACATGCTTCCTTCCCACAGCACATTGCTCCCCTCCCCTCATGTACCTACCTTTCTCCTCTCCTGCTGCATCCTTGCCCTGTACATACACTCAAGTGTCTCCCCTTCTGCTGCTAAATCTGTTACCCCTGACACACAGACACCCATTTCTCTCCACCCAGCATGCAGGTTTGACATCTCTTCCCCCTCCACCCTGCATTTATCTTAACATTTATCTGGCTCTTCATAGGGTCTCCAGCAGTGATTCCCACATGCTATTTGCAAATGACCTTGATATCTTTCCTCTGCTGCCTTATGCCAAGGTGAAATAGGATAGGCAGGGGAGAGAAAGCAATACTGAACAATGGAGGGAAGTTAAAAAATTTGGTCAGGATTAAAAAATTTAATCCCAGTTTAAATAAAAAAAGGGGTTGGGTGGGGGTGTGGAGGGGAGATGGAGCTCAGTAGACTTGGCACAGTGGCAGAAATGAATTTATAAATATTCCATTAATTTTCCTTTCATTTCAAAAGCAAAACAGGATAGGGAATATCTTTGAATTTGTTTTATACAGCCACACATTCCTAATGCAAATGCATGCTACAGCTGAATGCTATCACCTCAGAAAGAAGGAAGAAATTATCAATAGGGAAGCAAATGAGATTAATTTCCAAATTTGAGTCAACTCTGGAGTGGTGCTGGAGAATGAAGACTAGAATTGCTGCTGCTGCAGCCATTTCTGGGAAAGAAGGTTGAAGCTGATACTGGAGCTGCTACTGCTCCTATGGAGGAAAGAAGGGAGGAGAACACTGAGATGAGTGAATATGAATGGAGGTGAAGAGTGAAAAAAATGCTAGGGGAATGTGAGAGGTTTTATAGAACACTGTCCCTCACCCTTAAGAATAGTTTCTCAGATAGCCTGAGCCACCTTCAGAACACTAGTCCCGCCCCAGGAGGATGTGAGCCAGGAAAGGTGGAGTCAGAACCAGGAAGTATAAAAGGCAGGTTCAGACTGAGGTTAAGGAGGCCCAGGGAAGGAAGACTTGAAGCCCCAGCATATACCACTACAACTCACGTTTAACGATTGTGACCTGGCTGAGGTAAGTCACTCTTGCTTCCTGTTTGAGACTTGCAAGCCTTGCTCTGTGGTCTGGCTGGAGCCAGACCTTAGAACTTGGAGAAGAACCAAAAAGGACTTACAGGCTGTGTTTGGGCTATGGCAGCCCCACAAGCCACAGACTGTGTGCTAGGTCTGCCTAAGACTGTGCTTCTTGAACTACAGAGGCACTTTGCTTGTATTCCTGTCCTTGTAACATAACAGGCTTCAGGACTGAATTACATAAACACTTGTTTTCATTTAAATCTCTTTGTCCAGCTGTGTTGTTTCACAGGCCCACCCTCAACCCTCGCTCCGGGTATCACAGGGAAAAGGAGAAATGCTGAGAAGAAGAGTGATTCCGAAGAGAAATAGGAAGGTAGAAATAAGAGAAATGCTGAAATGGGGAAGACTGAGGAAGAAGGGAAAGTGGACAGTGAGAGAGGGGTAGAAGGTGATATACTGGAGGAAAGATAGAAGAAAGGAAATACTGAGTAATGTGAGAGACAGAAGAGAAGGGAGATGTGTGTGCAAGACCTCTCTAACCCTGTCAATTATTTTGAAAGTTATGTGGCTCTTTTCATAAAATGTTTTGGATATCCCTGCCCTAAAGATGCTAATCTGCATAATCTTTCTGTAAGGCTTTATTCTCTCTTAGAAATGTTAATTCGGAATGTGAACAGGGAAAAGGTTTGGCTTTTTTTTTTTCATATTTTTGCCTTTTTTCTCTGATTTTCATACTTATCTTTCTGACATTTAAACAATGAGTTAATTTTTGTTAAATACGCATAAATCGACTTTAAGCCTATTAATTCTTAGGTTAATGTGCATTGGCATGCACTATATTTTATATGGCATCTTCATGAACCAAATGCATGCTAGTAAATGCACTTCTCTATTCCTGTCTGGAGGTTTGTATCAAACTAAAGCGATCAGGGTTTTTACACCTTATAAGATTCACTTTCTGATATTTATTTATTTTTGGAAACACTAAAATAAGGTACATCATGTAATTTTATATTATAAAAACCATGTTCCAGTTTTCCTTTTATTTTTCTCGCTGTATGCTACTGGACTGTTTTATCTTGTTCTGTGACTTAGGCCTATTTTATGAAGGGATGAACATAAGACAGCCTTAACAGTTAAAGCTTCTTTTCTTGTTAAATTTTACAGACTCTTAAAAACTAGGCGTCTTTTGTGTTAATCTTGGCTTTTATGGCCAAAATGGCTCTCCAAGCTGCACCAACTAGCCAATGCTTACAACTGCTGTGGTAAGCCAACAGTGCAGAAACCTAGCTTGTGTCTTGTCTCTTATGTTGGTGAGCCCTTAGGTCCCCTAAGGCCCCGAAAGACCTTAGAGGACAGCCGTGCAACCCCGAATCTTCACCCGCGGCGGCCGCCGTTCACCAAGGGTTGAGCCCCCAGCTGCAGGCGGCCAGCAGGACTGCTGGAACCACGGGGTTGACGGTTGGCCTGGCTGGCGGTCAGCAAACAGAGTCTATGGGTAACGGCTAGCAAGGGCGGCTAGCAATCCGTGGGTAGAATCACTATAGTTCCTGGATAGTGGCTAGCAAGGGCGGCTAGCAATCCGTGGGAACCTCAGCACAGTCTCTGGATAGTGGCTAGCAAGGACGGCTAGCAGTCCGTGGGAACCTCAGCACAGTCTCTGGATAGTGGCTAGCAAGGACGGCTAGCAATCCATGGGAACCTCAGCACAGTCTCTGGATAGTGGCTAGCAAGGGTGGCTAGCAGTCCGTGGGAACCTCAGCACAGTCTCTGGATAGTGGCTAGCAAGGACGGCTAGCAATCCATGGGAACCTCAGCACAGTCTCTGGATAGTGGCTAGCAAGGGCGGCTAGCAGTCCGTGGGAACCTCAGCACAGTCTCTGGATAGTGGCTAGCAAGGACGGCTAGCAATCCATGGGAACCTCAGCACAGTCTCTGGATAGTGGCTAGCAAGGGTGGCTAGCAGTCCGTGGGAACCTCAGCACAGTCTCTGGATAGTGGCTAGCAAGGACGGCTAGCAATCCATGGGAACCTCAGCACAGTCTCTGGATAGTGGCTAGCAAGGGCGGCTAGCAGTCCGTGGGAACCTCAGCACAGTCTCTGGATAGTGGCTAGCAAGGACGGCTAGCAATCCATGGGAACCTCAGCACAGTCTCTGGATAGTGGCTAGCAAGGGTGGCTAGCAGTCTGTGGGAACCTCAGCACAGTCTCTGGATAGTGGCTAGCAAGGACGGCTAGCAATCCATGGGAACCTCAGCACAGTCTCTGGATAGTGGCTAGCAAGGGCGGCTAGCAGTCCGTGGGAACCTCAGCACAGTCTCTGGATAGTGGCTAGCAAGGACGGCTAGCAATCCATGGGAACCTCAGCACAGTCTCTGGATAGTGGCTAGCAAGGGCGGCTAGCAATCCATGGGAACCTCAGCACAGTCTCTGGATAGTGGCTAGCAAGGGCGGCTAGCAATCCGTGGAAACCTCAGCACAGTCTCTGGATAGTGGCTAGCAAGGGCGGCTAGTAATCCATGACACGACTCCACTGGACCTGCTTCAGGAACAGGACCGGAAGCAAAGAGTTCTTAGGTTCCTGGGTTTAAATCTCGCGCCCTTCCGGCCCCCGGGAGGAGAACCCACCAATCCGGCCCCGAGGAATCGGCAGAGCTCCGGGATTCGGGCGGAGTCATCACCCGAGTCCGCCAATCCCGGGCGCGGTGGGAGGAGCTCTGGCACCCTTCCGATCGACGCCCCAGCGACGTCGACTCTGGCGCCGCCATCTTGGCTGGCACGAATCTCTTTTCCTTTCCCCGAGGCCGGCGTTCGTCCTAGCGGGTCGCCGGTCTTGGCCGGACCCGCGGCAGCGCCGGCTCGTCCGGGGACCCTCTCCTGCTGTCCTCGATTGCCGTGGAGGCCGCTGGCTCCCGCTGCCCCCAGCAGGAGCACAGGTATGGGCACGGGATGGGACAGTATCCTCCCCGGATGCCCCCTCTTCTCCGGGGCTGGGTTTGCAGGGAAACCGGGCGTGGAAAGCTTTGACCAGATCAGGAGCATGTACGTTTGCCGTGGGTTCCCAGGAGTTGTCTTCGGGGCCAAAATGCTTCCAGGATAACAAATAGTATAATCTTCCCCGCCGTCTCTTCGAGTCTAGAACGTCTTCTACTTCATACTCCGGATCAGGATCCGCTTCCAGAACCTCGGTCTCCTGACGTTGTGGATGCCATCGGGAACCCCGGAAACTCTTCAACAAGGAGATATGGAAGGCATTATGCACCCGTAGGGTACTCGGTAACCGCAACCGGTACGTCACTGCTCCAATCCATTGACAACTCCCTCCAGGGGGCTGTCGGCACAGACAGCGGTTGCAAGTCCCCCACTGGGTGTCCAGTTACTGGTTTGGTCTGGGCGCAGACAGGGCAGGTTGTGACGAATTGGCGAATATCTCATCTCATTTGAGGCCACCGATACTGTCTAGCAATTAAACGGAGGGTCTTGTGGTATCCGAAATGACCGGCCCATATGGACGAATGTCCCCATTGCATTACTCTCCTCTGATCGGCGGGTGGAACCACTTCTTTCAGCAGAGCTACCCCCCCGCGGCCGCACTGAGACAGGCCGGGTCCAACATGGGGTGACATTCCTCCGTCTCCTCCGGGACCTCAAATGCTCTGGAGAGGGAATCCGCAGGGGTATTCTGAGCTGCCGCCCGAAATACCAGTTGAAAGTGAAACCTGGCAAAAAATAATGACCAACGGGCCTGTCGAGGATTCAGCCGTTGGGCCTCTTGAAGATACAAAAGATTTTTGTGGTCAGTGATCACCGTAAACCGGTGCTCGGCTCCCTCCAGCAGATGCCTCCACTCTTGCAAGGCCAATTTCAATGCCAAGAGTTCTCTATCCCCCACCGTATAGTTGCATTCCGCTGGGGAGAATTTCCGAGAGAAGAGAGCACGGTTGGCGCCGCCCTTTGGGGTTAACTTGAGAGAGAACCGCCCCTGCCCCCAAAGCGGACGCGTCCACCTCCACAATAAATGGTCTCTCAGGATCCGGGGCCATCAAGATGGAGGCCGAGTCGAAGGCCTCCTTTACCCGACAGAATGCAGCTTGCGCCTCTGGTGGCCAGTCCCGGACATTCACGTGTTTCTTCGTGAGCGCCGTCAACGGCGCTGTCAATTGCGAGTACCGAGGGATAAACTGCCGGTAGTAATTCGCGAATCCCAAGAATTGTTGGAGCGCTTTCAATCCCAGCGGCTGAGGCCATTCCCGAATGGCGCGGAGTTTGTCAGGATCCATCCGCAACCCTCCGGGTAACAGAATGTGTCCCAAAAAAGGCAAAGACCGCTGATGAAAGGCGCACTTACTGAGTTTGGCAAACAAACGATATTGCCGTAGACGCTGCAGCACAGCACGAACATGGCTTGCATGCTCGGCGGGATCCGTGGAGAAAATCAAGATGTCATCCAGGTACACAATCACTGTGGAGTTCAACAGATCCTCGAGTACGAAATTGATGAATCGCTGGAACACGGCAGGGGCGTTGCATAAGCCAAACGGCATTACTCGATACTCAAAATGTCCCTCGTGAGTATTAAATGCAGTTTTCCATTCGTCCCCCTGCCGGATCCGGACCAAGTTGTAAGCCCCCCGCAAGTCCAGTTTGGTAAAGATCTGGGCTCCCTGTAGCCTGTCAAAGAGTTCTGGAATGAGCGGTAGGGGGAATCAATCCTTCACCGTGATGGCATTTAACCCTCGATAATCAATACAGGGCCTCAGGGAGCCATCCTTTTTGGTCACAAAAAAGAAGCCGGCCCCGGCAGGGGACGTAGAGGGGCGGATGAATCCTTTCTGAAGATTCTCCCGGATATACCTTTGCATCACCTTGGATTCTTCTCGGGACAACGTATACAACCGGCCCCGGGGTGGCATAGTATCCGCCATCAACCTAATGGCACAATCGAAGGACCGATGAGGCGGTAGGCCCTCCGCCTCCACCGGGCTGAATACATCTGCAAAGTCTCGATAGTCCATCGGTAGGGTGGCCAGCCCCGCCGGTGCCATCTCGGGCGCAATAGCTAAGGCGGGACAGCTGACGCTCTGGCCCTTCACACAGGTCTCCAGACAGGCCTTACCCCAAAACCGGATCTTCCCCGCGGTCCAATCAATAACGGGACTATGGTGCCGTAACCATGGCACACCCAGGACCACCGGATGGATGGTCCATGATAGTACCAGAAATTGCACCTCCTTCCGATGATCCTCCCCCACCTGAAGTTCCAAAAAAGGGGTGATCTCCGCGACCGGCTGCGGTAAAGTAGTTCCCTGAATGGTTGTTATCTGCAGCGCCGGTCGACGGGGAAGCATAGGCCAACCCATCTGTTGCAAAAGCTCTTGGCAAATAAAGTTGCCCCCTGATCCGGAGTCCACCAGGGCCCGGGTCCGGATCATGGTCTCATGCCAACGTAGAGTTACTGGCAGTGTTACCAGGGAACCCGGCAGGGGAGCGGAGTGCCCCAAGACCCCTCCCCTCAAGGCGTCTTGGGGGAAGCGTTTCCCGCCCGTACGGGGCAAGAACGGACAAAATGCCTGGCCTCACCACAATATAGGCAAAGTCTGTCCCACAAGCGCTTCTTTCTGTCTGCAGGGGCCAATCGTTGACGGCCGATCATCATCTGCTCCTCCCCATCTTCCTTAGGATCCCGGGTACCGCAGCGGGGGGACGGGCCCTTGCCTGTCCGGGCCGCTCCCCTCGCCCACTTCTGCCGTTCTGCCCGGGCTCTAGCTCGCTCCTGGAACCGGGTATCCACCCGAATGCAGAGCGAAATCAGGGCGTCCAATTGTCCCGGAACCTCCCGTCCCGCCAATTCATCCTTAATCCGCTCTTCCAACCCTTCCAGAAAGATTGCCGCCAGGGACTCCTGGTTCCAACACAGCTCAGTGGCTAGGGTCTGAAAACGAATGGCATAATCCGCCACCGTCCCCTCGCCCTGCTGAATCCGCAGCATCTCCGATGCCACAGAAGATGGCCTGCCAGGGAGATCGAACACCATGCAGAAGTGGCGCTGGAATTCGGCATAATCGTCCAAGATGGGGTCCTGCTGTTCGTGTAGCGGGGACACCCATGCCAGGGCCTTCCCCTCACACAAGCCAAGTATATATCCCACCTTACTTTGGTCTGATGAAAATGCCTCCGGTTGCATCTGGAAGGCCAGGTTGCACTGATTGAGGAAACCCCGGCAGCCTCCGGGGGCTCCATCATTTCGTGCAGGCTCAGGGAACCGAGGTCCCGTGCGGAACCCTCCCGGACGGGGAGTTGCTGCGGCCCGCTGGACCGCAGCGGCCTGGTTCTGTACCTGAAGCGTCGAAAGCTGAGAGCACATGTTCTGAAGTGCCCCTGACAGGGCGTTCAGCTGCTCCTGCTGCTGCTGAAGTACCTTCGCCAGGTCCCGTAGATCAGGCTGCGTAGGCGAGCTCATGGCTTCCGGTCGCTGTCTTGTCTCTTATGTTGGTGAGCCCTTAGGTCCCCTAAGGCCCCGAAAGACCTTAGAGGACAGCCGTGCAACCCCGAATCTTCACCCGCGGCGGCCGCCGTTCACCAAGGGTTGAGCCCCCAGCTGCAGGCGGCCAGCAGGACTGCTGGAACCACGGGGTTGACGGTTGGCCTGGCTGGCGGTCAGCAAACAGAGTCTATGGGTAACGGCTAGCAAGGGCGGCTAGCAATCCGTGGGTAGAATCACTATAGTTCCTGGATAGTGGCTAGCAAGGGCGGCTAGCAATCCGTGGGTAGAATCAATATAGTTCCTGGATAGCGGCTAGCAAGGGCGGCTAGCAATCCGTGGGGAACCTCAGCACAGTCTCTGGATAGTGGCTAGCAAGGACGGCTAGCAGTCCATGGGAACCTCAGCACAGTCTCTGGATAGTGGCTAGCAAGGGCGGCTAGCAGTCCGTGGGAACCTCAGCACAGTCTCTGGATAGTGGCTAGCAAGGACGGCTAGCAATCCATGGGAACCTCAGCACAGTCTCTGGATAGTGGCTAGCAAGGGCGGCTAGCAGTCCGTGGGAACCTCAGCACAGTCTCTGGATAGTGGCTAGCAAGGGCGGCTAGCAGTCCGTGGGAACCTCAGCACAGTCTCTGGATAGTGGCTAGCAAGGGCGGCTAGCAATCCATGGGAACCTCAGCACAGTCTCTGGATAGTGGCTAGCAAGGGCGGCTAGCAATCCGTGGGAACCTCAGCACAGTCTCTGGATAGTGGCTAGCAAGGGCGGCTAGCAATCCGTGGGAACCTCAGCACAGTCTCTGGATAGTGGCTAGCAAGGACGGCTAGCAATCCATGGGAACCTCAGCACAGTCTCTGGATAGTGGCTAGCAAGGGCGGCTAGCAATCCGTGGAAACCTCAGCACAGTCTCTGGATAGTGGCTAGCAAGGGCGGCTAGTAATCCGTGACACGACTCCACTGGACCTGCTTCAGGAACAGGACCGGAAGCAAAGAGGTCTTAGGTTCCTGGGTTTAAATCTCGCGCCCTTCCGCCCCCTGGGAGGAGAACCCACCAATCCGGCCCCGAGGAATCGGCAAAGCTCCGGGATTGGCTCCGCCCGAACTCCGGGCGGAGTCATCACCCGAGTCCGCCAATCCCGGGCGCGGTGGGAGGAGCTCCGGCACCCTTCCGATCGACGCCCCAGCGACGTCGACTCTGGCGTCGCCATCTTGGCTGGCGCGAATCTCTTTCCCTTTCCCCGAGGCCGGCGTTCGTCCTAGCGGGTCGCCGGTCTCGGCCTGACCCGCGGCAGCGCCGGCTCCTCCGGGGACCCTCTCCTGCCGTCCTCGATTGCCGTGGAGGCCGCTGGCTCCCGCTGCCCCCAGCGGGAGTGCAGGTATGGGCACGGGACGGGACAGCTTGCACATACTCAGAGGAAATAATGTTCAAATTATATGCATGCTGTAAAAAAAAAAAACCAAGGGGGACACATACTTGGCACATGTGCAGAAGAGTTTCACGGTAAACTCAGCTCCTGTGCACATGCGCCTGGCACACATGAACATCTGTTTTCTCTGCCTTTAAATATATGCATTTCAATTTTTTAAAAAATCTGGGGTATTAGCTTGACAGCTGGACAACAAGTAAATACATTAGAGCACCTTTTCCTGATAATCCATTCATCTGGAAATCTTTTAAGGCAGTGATTCCTTATCTGAAAAAGACTTTGATCCAAAAAGTGGTTGACTTCATATGATTGTTTATTCAGAAAAAACTTTCATTACCTGAAATTTGTTTGTCAAACTGCAACCAAAGGATGAAAAGGCGGCTGAGGGGAGATATGATAGGGGTCTATAAAATAATGAGTGGAGTTGAATGGGTAGATGTGAAGCTTTCCAAAATTGCTAGGACTAGGGGGCAAGCGATGAAGCTACAAAATAGTAAATTTAAAATGAATCGGAGAAAATATTTCTTCCCTCAACGTGTAATTAAACTCTGGAATTTGTTGCCAGAGAATGTGGTAAAGGTGGTTAGCTTAGCAGAGTTTAAAAAAGGTTTGGACGGCTTCCTAAAGGAAAAGTTCATAGACCATTATTAAATTGGACTTGGGGAAAATCCACTATTTCTGGGATAAGCAGTATAAAATGTTTTGTACTTTTTTGGGATCTTGCCAGGTCCGTTGTGACCCAAAGAAGCTTGACTTCTGATAAACATATGTACAGTACTGTTTATTTTTATACGTACAGTGTACAGTCTCAGTATACAGTATACAGTCTCTTGTTTGTCCTAATCAGATTGTAAGCTCTGTCGAGCAGGGACTGTCTCTTCATATTCAAGTGTATAGCGCTGCGTACGTCTAGTAGCGTTATAGAAATTATAAGTAGTAGTAGTAGTATTT
The DNA here is from genome assembly GCF_901765095.1 of Microcaecilia unicolor. Lineage (NCBI taxonomy): Eukaryota > Metazoa > Chordata > Amphibia > Gymnophiona > Siphonopidae > Microcaecilia > Microcaecilia unicolor. Next base: position 42,585 of record NW_021963156.1, on the reverse strand, counting down.
GTGACCTAGATTGGCCTCTGTTGGAAACAGGATGCTGGACTTGATGGACGTTTGGCCTGTTCCAGTATGGCAACACTTATGTACTTATGAAATTCTAAGATACTGATTATTCTGCAACCAGAAGTGAATACACATTCTATATTTCATGTTAAAAACCAACAAAAAGCTAAGTAACTTAAAAACTAAATACAGATGTGTGCAATATCCAAAGAAAAGATCTCCTACTTTAACTTGTACAGTGTACAAGACTGTGACAGAAATTAAATAAAAAGGCAAGCAAATACTTTCAGGTCCTTTTACAAAGCAGTGGTAGGGCAAATGCACAGGTAGCGTGCGCCAAATTGGCATTGCTATCGGGGTAGTGCGGGCGCCCGGTGGTAATTCCAAAGTTGGTATGTGCTGGTTCCTATGGTAGAAAATAATTTTCTATTTTGTACTGCAGGGGGCATTTCCAGTGGTAATCGGTAGCGTGCCCACATTGGTGTGCGTTGCATGATTCCTGCGCGAGCAGCACATGAGCCCTTACTGCTAGGTCAGTGGCTGGTGGTAAGGGCTCAGGCAGTAAATAGCTGCCAAAACATGTAATTTTAGCATACGGCCATTTACTGCCCCATTGAAAAATGCCCTTTTTCCCAGCTGTGGTAAAAAATGTCCCAGCGCACACCAAAAACACACTACTGCAGGACACTTTTTAACCACAGCTTAGTAAAAGGACCTCTTTATTAGTTGTACAACAGTGTGGCTCCTTCACCACAGGATGTGAAAAAGCACCACTTCTCATTTGAGCAGCAGGTATAGGGTAAATGCCTGTCTGAGGGGATTGTCCAAAGTATCCTTACCCTGTGTTCCTTCCTTCTGACCAACTGCTTTTCCCACAATGTAAATGTTCCTAGGGTTGTAATTTGGATGGCACTAGGGTAGAGTTGTGATGTACATGCTTATTTTATAAAATAACTACACTGAAAGAGAGTGTCAAAGTATACACAACGAGAACACAAAGAAGCACCAAGGGCTGTCCAAACATGGGATAGTCAAGAGTCTACTAATAAGGGACTCGACTATCCTATGCTTGAACGGCCCTTGGTGCTTTTTAAAAAAATTAATTTCCAATAAAGTCTAACAAAGAAAAACCTTTGTAGAATATTGTATCTTCCAGGAAATAAAGAATCTTATAGTTAAATAAAATTCTGTACTTAACGTCCACATATGGGAAGAGTCCAAGAAAGGAAAATCTAGAAGAATCAGTAAAGAAGAAAAAGATGTGAACCAAGTGCAATAACTAAAAATCCCGCTACAATGATGTGACGCACTCGTGAGGTCAAGTGGACACTGCCTCTTCTACGGAGCGTTCCTATGGGGGCTGACACCCGGGGCAGATCGCCGATGCGCTCCGCCCCCCAGGTGCATCGCCCCCCCCCAGAACAGCGCGACAACGCCCCCCGGGTGCACGCCCCTGGGGGGGGTGCTGCGCGCATGGCGGCTCTTCGTTTTCTGGGGCAAAGGGAGCATGAAAACGAAGAGCCGACAGGCGCGCGGCACCCCCCCCAGCGGCGTGCACCCAGGGCGGACCGCCCCCACCGCCCCCCCTTGGTACGCCACTGGTGCTACTGGAGACAGGTCTGAGATCCTATTTTATAAGGTGGAGGGGCATAATCGAAAGGGGCGCCCAAGTTTTCCTGAGGACGTCCTCACAGGATGTCCTGGTGAAGGGGCGGGGAAACCCATATTATCGAAACAAGATGGGCGCCCATCTTTTGTTTCGATAATACGGTCGGGGACACCCAAATCGTGAAATTTAGGTCGACCTTAGAGATGGTTGTCCCCGATTTTCGGCGATAATGGAAACATCTCAGAAACGACCAAATCCAAGCCATTTGGTCGTGGGAGGAACCAGCATTCGTAGTGCACTGGTCCCCTTGACATGCCAAGACACCAACTGGGCACCCTAGGGGGCACTGCAGTGAACTTCAGAAAAAGCTCCAAGGTGCATAGCTTCCTTACCTTGTGTGCTGAGCCCCCCCAACCCCCCCCCCAATCCCACTGCCCATAACTGTACACCACTACCATAGCCCTAAGGGGTGAAGAGGGGCACCTACATGTGGGTACAGTGGGTTTCTGGTGGGCTTTGAAGGGCTCACATTTACTACCACAAGTGTAACAGGTGGTGGTGGTGGTGGTGGGGGGGGGCCTGGGTCCGCATGCCTGAAGTGCATTGCACCCACTAAAACTGCTCCAGGGAACTGCATACTGCTGCCATGGAACTGGGTATGACATTTGAGGCTGGCATAGAGGCTGGCAAAAAATATTTAAAAAGTTTTTTTTTTTTTAGGGTGGGAGGGGATTGGTGACCACTGGGGGGGGGGGGGGTAAGGGGAGGTCATCCCCGAATCCTTCTGGTGGTCATCTGATCAGTTAGGGTACCTTTTTGAGGCTTGGTCGTAAGAAAAAAAATGGACCAAGTAAAGTCAGCCAAGTGCTTGTCAGGGATGCCCTTCTTTTTTCCATTATTGGTCGAGGACGCCCATGTGTTAAGCACCCACCAGTCCTGTCTTCGCTACGCTTCCGACATGCCCCCGTGAACTTTGGTCATCCCCGCGACGGAAAGCAGTTGAGAACACCCAAAATCGGCTTTCGATTATGTTAACTTGGGCAACCCTGGGAGAAGGACGCCCATCTCCCGATTTGTGTCGAAAGATGGGCGCCCTTCTCTTTCGAAAATAAGCCTGATACGCACCTTCATAAAGTAGGCATAACCTAAACACTTTTTTGACCATTTCACTTAGGATCCCTGATATGAAATTACTTCCCATAGGAGGTAAGTCAATAAGAAGCTGCCTAGTGTTAAGTGGCAAATAGGCAGGCAAATGCCGGAATTTTAATAAGTTATGTGTATGTGAACAGAAGTGCACTTACATAACCAGCTTATTGCCATTTACTCTTCTGGAAGCACATGCATATCTTTGATAGTGTGTACTTTGCAGGTAGGTGTTCACATAGGTTTAGTTTGGGTGGGGCACTTACAAAATACTATTTTATGTGTATACTAGTGAAAAAGGCCCGTTTCTGAAACGAATGAAACGGGCACTAGGAAGATGTTTCCTCAGAGTGTGTATGTCTGAAAGAGTGTGTGTGAGAGTGAGTGTATGAGAGAGAGAGAGAGAGAGAGAGTGAATATGCGAGTGTGTGTGTGTGACAGAGAGAGAGTGAGACTGGGTGTGTGTGTGTGAGAGAGAGAATGTGTGTGTGATAATGAGAGTCTGTGGGGGGGAGGGTCCCCCCTCCCCTCTCCTCACTCCCTCCCAGTTCCAGTGTGGTCCATCCAGTTCCAGGGTTGTTGTCACTCCCCACTCCCCCCCCCCTCTTCCATGGTCATCCCTACCTCCCAGTTCCAGGTTTGGTCCCTCCCTACTTCCCAGTTCCTGGTCCCCCACTCCCTCCAGGTTCCAGCTCCTTCCCTCTGTGTTTGATGATCCTCCCTCCCTCCCTCTGTCCCTGTTTCTGGATTCCTTCGTCCATCACAGTTGGAGGGTCCTCTCTCCCTCCCAGTTCCAGAGTGCTCCCTGACTTCTCTTCCTTTTCTCCTACATTGCCCTGCAGCATCTGTCCCCATGAACCCCATGTCCACCATCATTCCCTTTCTGTTCCCATCCATGGCCCTCCCCCTGAGTTCTGCGGTTGCCCTTGCCCCCGAGATTGCCAGTCACCGCCCCCGCCGCGTCTTACCCCCGTTATAAAGTGCTGCACGCAGCAGGCCAGGCCATCCATGCCCCTCCCCCTGAGCTCTCCAGTCGCCCCTGCCCCTGAGATCGGCGGTCACCATTTCCATCCCTGGCCCACCAACCTCTTTCTTGGCCCACAGAAGCTCCGGTCTAGTGCTGCACGCAGTACGCCTCGCCAGCCCAGCAGTTCGCTTCCTTTCGGGTCATCTTTCCTCCTTGTGTCCCGCCCTCTTGTGACGTAATTTCCGGAAGGGCGGGAGACAGGGAGGGAAGAAGACCCGAAGAGAAGCGATATGAGAGGCAGTGTTCGTTCATTGGAGGGGGCGTGGTCCATTGCTAGGAAGGGGGGGCAGGTGGAGCGGCGAAGTTGTGGGCGTAGCGGTGGCATCGGTGGGTGAGCGAGCGAGCGACCTGGGGCGGGTAGCGGCCGGAGGCTTTGGGGGATGTTTTCCGCAGGAAAGCGTGTTGTCCTCAGGTTCGTGCCAGGGGGGGTCCGGGGGGGCAGTAACGCCAAGGGAGGGGGGTGTTGAAATTGGAGGGAGGGGTGAGTGTTGAAGTCGGTGGGAGGGAAGGGAGGGGCGTTGAAGTGGCAGCGTTGGAGGAAGAGAGTGACATCTGTGTGGGTGGGGGCGTGGTCGGGTGTTTTAAGCGATCCCTTCACTGTTATAGATCCGCCCTCGACGTCATAACGTTTGACGCGAGGGCAGGGCAGAGAGACATTGTGAGTGGGATGGCTTCACCACCATGAATCCACGAACCCTTCAGCCTGGGAGTGACGTCAGATGGCTTCAGAACGTTGTCTTCAGAACGTTGAGGGTGCGTTTTATTATAGTAGATGTCTCCAGTCTAGGTCCAGGTACTTACACCAATCTTATTAGCTTCTCACAGGTCCATGACACCAAAATTGCCAATGAATGACAATGAACACTGACAGGTCACAGTGACAGTTGATGCCACCACATGCCCGTTTTGCCAAACCAGAAGCTTTCAAAGGCTGCAAATCCAAAATAGTACAAGTCCTTGACTCTTTTCTGACTGATTTCTACACTCTCTCCCCTCCTCCTAGGATGATCATGGGATGCAGAGGCCCATCATAGCCCTCTGTCTCCATCAGTCACAGAGACACATCCCATCATGTTCTCAATTTAGATTTTTGTAGGACAAAATCCTCTGAGAATTCATTAATAATTTTTTCCTTTCCTGACATTCTATTACATTATCTCTTTGTCCCTGTCATTGTGACAGTGATGTGTTCAAGGAGACTGTTGTATTATAAATGCACTATAAAATAAACTGTTCTATATTGCTGTATATAGCAACCACTATACATTCTCTCAAACTGTCTTCTTTTTTGTTTAGTTGATTTGATGTTATAGCTTTGATTCTGCATCCAGACACCCTCATTATTTCAAGTGATTGTACAAAAACTAGCTCAGAGGCTTAATAAATTGTATGGAATATATTTAATTCCCAAAGCACATTCATTATACAGAACCCAAGATACCTTTCTGTTTCCTGTGGTGTGTGTTAAAAGAAATATTTAGTATGTAAATATAATTTAATAAACTGCCATACTTGACTACCTAAGGTTCTAATCTCCCTTCTGAGAATCGGATCTTATTAAATGTAGGTTATGGGTTCATGAGATACATATAAATGATAGATAAACAAGTTTGGCTTGCTTTGTGTTTTGTATTTTAAAAAATATATTCAAAAAGTTTTTCATTAACAACTTTAAATACCAGTATTAAATTCTATTCCGTTCACTCGTTTCAAACAGGAGGAAAAAGACCTCATATGTCGCAAAGAATTTCAACCTGCATTGTCAATGACTGATCCAAATAATAAGCTTTTAGTGGTTGTTAAACCTCCTCCCTTAACCAAAGTCTTTTTTTAAATTTTATTTTATCACACTTGTTATTCCTACTTTCTTGAGTGCAAAACTTTCAACTGTGCATTTACTTAGCACTAAAATTGTTCAAAATCCTTTGACATTCACAATGTTTCCTTAAAAAAAAACAGCAATACTAAAGCACTGCCAGTATTGCACAAAAAGTACTACTAATAGTAATCATTTCTAGAATGCTATTACACATGGTGCAACATTACATGCAGGTAATTTGTCTGTCCCTAGATGACTCACAACCTAAGTTTTTGTACCTGGGGCAATAGAGGGTTAAGTGACTTGCCCAAGGTCACAAGGAGTTGCAGTGGGAATCAAAACCAAGTTGGCAGGATCAAAGCCTGCTACACTAACCATTAGGCCACTCCTCCACTCAAAAGTGATGCTTATCTTCAAACAGTTTGAACTATTTTGGATGTATATGTGACCGTTATTAGCCACTTTTCTACGTGTGACAAGTTGAGCCATTTTCTTAAATTGGGGGGAAGATGGCTTTTGAGGAAATATGCAGCAGGAGCAAGTTCTGGAGCTGAGGCCAGAGGTAGAAAAAGGCAGTATCTCTGGACGTATCAAGCCATAAACATGATGGCTTGATATGCAGCCTGGGAAGGGTGGAGTAGGTGAGAAGGTGTTTGTGGAATGAGGAAATCTGTTATATAGTTAGGGATACTTGGGGAGAGACCCTTAGAGATGACACACAGAATCCTGAGTTTAAGTCTGGCAATGACTGGTAGCTTGTAGCAAAGGGATAATATGATCTTGATGGCAAGCATTCTATAGCATCTTGACTGTGGGTTACTGGACTAACTGAAGGTGTTTTAAGACTGTTAAAGAGAGGGTATTGTGCCAAAAATTTTAATAATATAGATGGAAAATGACTAAAGCCAGGATAAGTATACTAAGGTGATGGAGTGACAGAACTGGGTTGATTGTGCAAATTTGGTAAAGAGTGAAGAAGGAGGATCAATTTGAACTTTGAAGGTAAGCTTGGGGTCAAATATGATACCCAGTATAAAAACAGCATCACTGTTAGGAATTTGAAAACACTGGACAATAGGATGGAGGAGGGACAAACCATTCTTAGGGTGAGATAATGGATGGATTCACATTTAGGAAAAGGCAGTTTTGTTGAAGCCAGATGGAGACTGCCTGTAAGCATAAATTGAGAGAAGTGATATCTGAAGTGGACAATGGGACTATGAAGAGGATCTGAGTATCATCAGTGTTGCAGTTTGGGTTAAAGCCTAGTGAATGAATCAGTAGGGCAGTGGAGAAAGAGAAAAGTATGGAAGATTGGTGAGAAGGTGGAGCCCTGGGGAACCCCAGAAGCTGAACTGTAAAAAGGGGAGTATAAGTTCTTCCTCCTGGACCGGATAGGATCTGTCAGAGAGATAGGATTGAAACCACAGAAGCACTATGCCTGAAACTCCTAAGGTACCTAAGTGGTTAAGGAGGAGAGAATGGTCTACTAAATTGAATGAGGTGGAGAGGTTCAATGACATGAGAATAATGGAATTACATTGGTCCAAAGAAGGCCTAATCTCATTATTCAAGGCAGTCAGAGTTTCTGATAAGGATGGAATCTAAGTATCTAACATAGTGAGGATGAAGGGCAAAAGTTTGTCAAGAAAGAGCAGAAAACCAATAATACTGGCAAATAGTACACAATTGAAAGGCATGCTTGCAAAGTTGTATGGGTGGGACAACCAAGGTTGGCATGAAAGGCATGTAGGTATGTACATTCCATTATTTCCTACTCAACCTCGGCAGCAAATTTTCCCACTTCAATGCTGATCAGGGCCAAGGGAGTGTCTTCTTGTACTGGTGGAATCTCTATTGGCAGTTTTGCACTTCCCTCTATTAGGTAACAGAGCAGTCCTTAGATAAAATCTGCTTGACAATGAACTCTTCTTTTTCCTTAATCTCATTACTGGCTGGGGAGTGAGGAAAAGGCAGAAGTGTCTGCTAACCCTAGGAATATGTTCCCTTTGTCTGGTTTTAGAATGGTCACATGGAAGACTGGGTAGATCTGGAACTTTGGCAAATGAGGGCTTTGAGGAATATTTGGCATAGCTATATGTATATGTGAGAGCAACTGGATACAGTCATTCTGGAGACAGTTACAAAAATGTCAAAGACACGTTTGAAAGGCTTGATTTACTCATTTTAGTCTGTCAATTAAATTACACTATGAACCTAAATTACTTCTCACCAAAATTGTATTGTGAACTGGATACCTTGGTCAGAGATGCATGACGGTAAACCATGGAGTCATGTCACTTCTCTTATCAAAAGCTGGCTGGTTTCCCATACCAATGGAAAGCTCATTTCTATGATAAAGCAGGACATCATTCAAAATGAGTCTATTACCAGCAGAATCATGGATTTTTCTTGAGATTGAGGCTTTTCTTTGACAAAATCCAGGGACATCAATTCAAAAGGTCTCAAATGTACTAACAGCAGCATTAAGTACTTATGTGTGCTAATGCCTGTGGTAAAGGAAATAAGGTTCTGGATCTAGAGCAGGGGTTCTCAACCCAGTCTACGAGACACACACAGTCAGTCAGGTTTTCAGGATACCTATAATGTATATAAATCAATCTCATGCATATTCATTGTGGGTATCCTGAAAACCTAACTGGCTAGGTGTGTCCCCAGGACTGGATTGAGAACCCCTGATCTAGAGGCTATGATGTAAGAGGATGATTTGGATTTAATGGTGATTACAGAAACATGATTCAGAGATAACCATGAGTGGGATATAGATATACTGGACTATATTCAGGAAGAATATGGTAGAAAACAAGAGAGAATAAGTGGTAATACGTATAAATAGTATTAAAGCAACAGAAATGAAAAGCTTATGAGATAAGAAGACACTGTGGGCTAAACCATATTAGCTTCCTTGCACCTACAGTTACTCTATTTTCCATTTTGTATATATTCCCGGAGTTGGTACTCTCGTCTCTGGAACCTGTAAGCCACATTGAGCCTACTGCTATGCAGGAAAATGTGGGATACAAATGTAATAAATAAATAAATAAATAATCTGGAAAGAGGGAATAGAACACCTGTTTGCACTGCTATGATATACAGAACTCCTTATATCATAGTGGATAGTATAATTGTTGAAGACATTCACAATATTGCTATGAAAGGGGAAGTATTACTGATAGGTGATTTCAATATTCCAGATTTTGTTTGAGACATCCCTGTTGTGGTGTTGCTTAGAAGTAGGGAGATCCTGGATTCTGTACAGGAAAAATTGTTCTGGCAACTGGTAATTGAACCTAAATGGGAGATGCCATACTGCACCTGGTGCTTATGAATGGCAAGAATGTTTCTGATGCTGTAGTGAGTGATCATTTGGCTTCCAGTGATCATTGGATAGTGTGGTTCAATATTAGGTCAGGCATGGTTCATTCAGATGTAAGGGTCCTAAACTTCAGGAAAATTAACTTTGTGAAGAGGGAGGAATGCCTTTTTGGAATCATTAGCAGAATGGGAACATCTGGAGGAAGTAGAAAATCAGTGGGCAAAACTGAAAGGAAATATTTTAAGGGCAGTTACTTAGGAAAGTAAATACAAGTAAGTGGAAAAGGAGATCACTATGGTTCTCGAAAGAAGTAGCTGAAAGGGTGAGGAATAAAAGGTTAGCCTTCATAAACTACAAAAGATAACAGAAAAAGGAAGGCAAGTACATTATCTAGAAAAGGTAAGAGAAACTGAGAAAGTAGTCAGGAAAGCAAATATGCAAATGGAAGAAAAATAGCCAATATTGTAAAAAAAAAAGGGCAGGAACAGCAGACAGCATCAGGAACCGAGTGTAGCAACCAGGGGCATAGCCAGACATCATGGTGGGAGGGGGCCAGATCTCACGGTGGGAGGGGTCCACAACCCCCACCTGCTGAAGCGTTGTCCAGCGCCGGTCTCTGGCGCCTCTGCATTGCCTGCTCAGGCAATGTGGCGGCGCTGGAGACCGGTGCTGGACAACGCTTCAGCTGGTGGGGGTTGGGGGGCCCAGAGGAAATTTGGGGGGGACCTAGGCCTCCCACGGCCCCACCTAGTTACACCACTAGTAGCACATCAGGCAGAAGCTAGGAGACTGTTGCAAGGGCAGTGAAGAAGAGTCCCAAGATCCCTTATAAAAGTCCCAGCTCATGATGTCATAATCAGGTGTCCTGTTGATCTCCTGCCGCTGATCCCTTAAATTATGGCCCACAGTGTGTGCATGCGTCTAGGAGAGCCGGTGTCGGCCGACACTAGAGGTATCGATGAGGGAGCGGCCCATATGACCGACAGGGTGCCCAGGAGCACTGAAGGCAGCAGAGCAGGTGGCTTACTGTGCCAGGGTGACAGCCTTGAACTCTGGGGAAATCTGGGAAACCTGACCCCAACACCTACCAATGGTGGAAGGTGAGTCTGGGTGCAGGGCATGGCCGCAGCTGGGGCCATGAAACATAGCTTGTGTAAAAGTATGCATTGTGCCAAGATGGCACATACTTTAAAATCTGTAATCCAGGGGGTAATTTTATAAACAACCTTCTATGTGTGCAAATAGGCTTTTACATGTGAAAACTCCTTATAAAGTTGCCTCCTAAACGGAGAGTGAACTAAAAAATCCCCATGTATCACTGCGTGAAAGCGTATGGTAATGTGGCCCCAGAAGAATTAGATTCCAATTGAAATGGAAGCCCTTAATGAAGTTCCTAGGCTACAAAGATTCCTATTACTTATAGATATACATAAAGAAGTTTCCTTACATATTTTTGTTCCATTCATTTTCCCTCAAGAAGCACTCTCTCTCAGTTGTCCTTTTACCAAACTACAGTAAAGAGGGTCCTGCGGTAGTGGTGGGAGCCATTTTTCTCATGCGCCAGGGCCCTTTTATTGCAGTAGTTAAAAAGCCCCTAAAACAAAAATGGCCATGTGGTAAGATTACTCTTACCATGGGGCCATGCGATGGGAAGAACTTACTGCCACCCACTGAGGTGGCGGTAAGGGCTCCCGCAGTAGTGCTGTGGTAAAAATTACAAAAATATTTTTCATTGCACCAGAAATGATGCACGCTCGAGGTGGAACTACTGCCAGAGGCCGTGTTGGGCTGGCAGTAGTTCTGGGTTGCCATACGGCAACCCTTTAGTAAATGGGCCCCTCAATCATTGGAACAAAATCAAATCTGAAATCACTCTCCATACTGATATTTTACAAACCAAATGAAATAGCCAAAAAGTCTTTCAAATTGATCACAAATGGTGAATAATGTAATGTATCTTGCTGGAAAAAACATTCAGGGGGTACACATTACCTTCTCATAGGGATGTGCACAGACAACATCTTTGTATTTCTTTTTTGAAACTTTTCATGATTTTTAGTTTTTTTTTGTTTTTGTTTTGGTTACATACATTTATTTTAATTAAACAATGTTAACCTTTAAAAAAAATTCAACACATTCAAATTGACTTTTTGCATGTTAATTTATAGGTTAATGCTTATTAAATCAATTTATGCACACTAAAGGGTCCTTTTATTAAAGGGTATTATGCCTTAATTTGCAGCAGCACTCCAAAAAAGGCTTACTGCAAAGTGCATTAAAGCATTTTACAGTAATTTACCTGTTTGCATGCTCTAATCATGTGTTATTTATATTTTTAAAAATTTGTTCAGGAAGGGGTATGCTATGGGTGGGGAATAGATATAGAAAGGTTATCCACCAAGCACATTCTGATTAGCGTGTACTAACTAGATAGCACAGGCTTAATGCAGAAGCACTTAGCACCTCCTAAATAGGATGTTCCTGCATTATTTTTTCAGAAGTCCTGTGTACTAATGGAAAACTTAGTGTGGGATCTGCAAAAAACAAACAAACAAACAAACCCTGGAATATACTGGTGTGTAGAATATAAGTTTAGCGCTCGGGAAAGTCCCATGTTAAAATGCACTAACCCTTTAATTCTATACAAGTCAACCAAAATTGCATGTGCAAGTTTGTGTATGCATCCAATTTGTGTGCACAATTTAATTAAATAAGCTAATTAGTATCAATAATTGGCTAACAAGCAATTACTGACACTAATTAGATTTAATTGAAATTTATACATGTAAATGTAGGTGTGGGATCTGTGCCTAAATTTTACACTTGAGTAGAAGAAGGGGACATAGAAATGGGAGGATCATGGGCAGAATGGGGCATTCCTAGCATTTATGCATGTTGTTAAAGAGTAAGGGGGATATGCACCTAATTTAGGCATGTACATTTGCACCATGTTTCAGATGGTGCAAATCGCTCTGCCTAAACTTCCTGGGCATAAGTGCTATTCTATAAACTGCGCCTAACTTTAAGCACGGCTTATAGAATAGTGCTTTCAGTGCCATATATAAAATTCACCTCTAAGCTCATATTATAGTGGGTTTTAGTTAAAAGGCCCCTAAATTATTTAAGGCATGCTGAAAAAACAGAATTTGTGCTAACAAATGCACATTCTTACTTTGTCACCCTGAAGCCTACTGCAGTTTCAATCTTCTTTATAGGAAATGTAAGGGTCCTTTTACTAAGCTGCGGTAAATGGGGCATCAGTGCGCATTTTTGATGCACGCTGAGGCCCCCTTTTATCGCAGCGGGTAAAAGACAGTTTTTTTTTCAAGAAATGGCTGTGCGGCAAGTGAAGCACTTGTCGCACAACCATTTCAGGGGTGGTGGTAAAGGCTCCCGCGCTAACTGGGCATCGCACAGGACTGCCCGATTACCACCCAGTAAACACCGGCACTACAATAATAAAAATATTTTTGTAGTGCTGGAAATGGCATGCGCTGGGGGGTGGGAACTACCACTGGGCTGCTGCGATAGCCCAGCGGTGCTTCCAGTTTAACAAATAGTAAGCCTGCATTGGACTTAATGCCGTTCAGTAAAAGACTCCCATAGTTAGTAAAGGGTTGTCACTGGATTCCTTTGTAAAGAATTTTAAAGAAGCACCTGGAAGGTTTAGTTTTGCAGCACTTCAGTGTGCAGCAAAAAGAAAAAAAGCCTCCATCTCAAATAATTACTTTGGCACATTCTGTGACAGCATTACTAAATGTCATGTCATTATTCAGAATACATGAATTGAGGCAGAAGGCTTGATAATACACGTTTATTAAGGAACTAAAACTTGTGTAGGTTGCCTGTATTCAGAGGGTCAGAGTACAGAGTTGCTCCTGCAGATGCAGAGACAGATAACCATGTGCTCTCAATTGGACTTAACTGGAGCTAACAAATACATATGATGGTGAATAAATAGCAATAACAATTTAGAACTGAGCAACTGCGAAGGTCAAAAATTTACATCAGGCGTGGATGATTTTCAAAAATACCATCCTGAAAGCCCAGGCCAAAAATATTCCGTGTATTAAAAAAAGAGGAAGGAAGACCAAATGACAGCCAGCATGGTTATAAAGTGAAGTGAAGGAAGCTATTAAAGCTAAAAGAAAATCCTTCAGAAAATGGAATAAGGAACTGAAAGAAACAGCTTAAGGAATGGCAAGTCAAATGCAAAGCGCTGATAAGGAAGGCAATGAGGGACTTTGAAAAAAAGATTGAGTTGGAGGCAAAAACACTTAGTAAAATTTTTTTTAGGTATAATAAAAGCAAAAAGCCAGCAAAAGAATTGGTTCCACTGCTAGATGACCGAGGGATAAAAGGGGCACTCAGGGAAGAGAAAGCCATAGCGGAGAAATTAAATGAATTCTTTGCTTTGGAGTTCACCAAGGAAGATTTGGAAGAGATACTGGTGCCAGAAATGGTATTCCAAGCTGATGAGCCAGAGAAACTGAATGAAATCTCTAGAAACCTGGAGGATGCAATGGCGCAATTTGACAAATTGAAGAGTAGCAAATCACCTGGACTGGATGGTGTTCATTCCCAGGTACTGATAAAATTGAAAAATGAACTTGTGTAACTATTGTTAGTAATACGTAATTTATCTTTAAAATCAAGCATGGTTCCGGAATATTGGAGGGTGGCCAATGTAACAACAAAGGTTCCAGAGGAGAGCCTGGAAATTATAGACCGGTGAGCTTGACGTCGGTGCTGAGGAAAATGGTAGAGACTATTATAAATAGCATATTCAAAAGCATGGATTAATAAGAGAAAGCCAACATGGATTTAGTGAATGGAAATCTTGCGTCATCAATCTATTACATTTCTTTGAAGGAGTGAACAAATATGTGGATATCGGTGAGCCAGTCAATATTGTTTATCTGGATTTTCAAAAGGCGTTTGACAGAAAGGAATGGAAAACAAAAATAAGGATGTTATAATGCCTTTGTATCGCTCCATGGTGCGATGGCAGCTTGAATATTGTGTTCAGTTCTGATCACCGCATCTCAAAAAAGATATAGTGGAATTAGAAAAGGTACAGAGAAGGGCAAAGAAATGATAAAGGGGATGAGATGACTGCTCTATGAGGAAAGGCTAAAGCGGCTAGGGCTTTTCAGTTTGGAGAAAACATGGCTGAGGGGAGATATGATAGAGGTCAGTAAAATAATGAGTGGAATGGAATGGGTAGTTGTGAATCGCTTGTTTATTCTTTCCAAAAAATACTAGGAGTAGGGGGCACTCAATGAAGCTCGAAAGTAGTAAATTTAAAATGAATTGGAGAAAATATTTTTTCACTCAATGTGTAATTAAACTCTGGAATTTGTTGCCAGAAAATATAGTAAAAGCAGTTAGCTTAGCGGGGTTAAAAAAAGGTTTGGATGGCTTCCTAAAGGAAAAGTCCATAGATGATTATTAAAATGGACTTGGAGAAAATCCACTGCTTATTTCTAGAATAAGCAGCATAAAATGTATTTTTCTGTTTTGGGATCTTGCCAGGTACTCGTGACCTGGATTGGCCACTGTTGGAAACAGGATACTGGGCTTGATGGACCTTCTTTATAAGGATTGAAAATTCCTGGATAAGCCAGTTATATGTTCACTGGTTCAGCAGTTTACTCAACCAAAAGAAGAATAAAGAAAAGGTACTGTACTACAAGAGTTTTATAAACCTCAGAAATCCCTTTTCATATTGCATCTATAGAAAGGGAATGTGTGATCTCACACTTATGTATGACAACATTTTTGGTCCAATGGACTTACAAGATGTAGGAAAAGGTACTTTCCAGTTAAGAAAGAACATTCTGCCTCTTTGGAGACCAGGATCACACATATTTAAGGTGATTTCCAGATGAAGAATGCAAGCCTGAATGTTTGAATGTGTCTGTCAAACATCTTTGAAGATCATGGCTTGGGGCTGCATGACAGCAAGTGGCATTGGGACAACTACAAACCAACTCCATTGTAAATGCCAAAGAATGCATCGAGATGTTACGGAAGTGCATGATTCCATCAGCACAGAAACTTTTTCCAGGATGACGATGACCCATGCCACTGAGTAAAAAGCAGTTGTTGACTTAAGAAATCCAAGAAGATCCCCACCCTCAATAGACCAACGCTGTCACCAGACGAATCCAATTGAGAATTGTGGCCTGAAATAGCACTGGAAATATCCAAGTGGCATCCTTCATCAGAGAGCTAGCAGGGGCACTCACTGTATCCTGAAATCAAGTAGTCACCAGCCACCACCTTCTAAAATTGGTTCATTTAGTGGCAGGATATTATAAAGCCATCTTATAGATGGCTGACCTACCAAACAGTATTTGATAGATCAGCCTTTACTTTTATAACCAAATACTTTCCACCACTAACTCATGCCCAAATGGCCATTTTCTTATCTCTTAAAAAAAAGTTAAATTAAATACTGTTATTTTAATTGGAGAATGTCATAGATATAATATCCTAACAGCACCTGCACCACACTGAAATTGCAATGTATAGATAAGAACATGTGTTTTATGTTGTTTTACATTTATGACTAAAACAGAATTACAGAATCATTGTCCAGGAAGCCACAAAGAATAACATTAAATAAGCACAAATTTAAAAAATAGAAATGGAATGAATGCCAGCAATATTGAAATTCTACATTGCAGACATTTGTATACCACTGCGCATGGGTCAATATTCAGCCACTGGAGTCAGCATTTGAAAAATACACTAACTATAGCTGTTAATATATATCCCAATATTCAGTGCCACTAGCTAGAATGTGGTCAGCGCTGAATATCTGGATAAGGAAGTTAGTGGCAGAATGTATCTGGATAGTAGCAATAGTCAGTCTACTATCTGGATAACTTATGTGGATAACTTAGGACCCCGCATAAGTTGTCCGGATAGTAGACTGACTATTACCACCATCTAGATAAGTCTCAGGACCACCCTAGCTCTGCCCATGTTCTGTTCCAGCACTATCCGCATCGTGCCAAGATGATCTGTAAAGATATTCAGAGGCACTATCCGGATAGTGCCTCTGATTGTCCTGATCAGCTTTTAAATATTGACCCATGAGATTATTAAGATAGCAGCTGAATATCACCACTATCTATAATAATTTGGGACTCCTCCTTCCTTCCACTCCTTCACTATATGGATACGTCAGGTAGGTTAGGGGGTCTATTGACTTGATACTATCCATCTAATGTTTGAAAATATACAGAGAGGAGAACTGTATGTTCATTGGCAGCCAACAAACATATAAATGCTTTTAAATGTTATACTGCTGATTTTTAGTAGCTGCCTGACTCTAAGATATGGTTAACTGGGAATATTACATGGTGGAGGGATTCAATAGGTATTTGTGAGTCAATACTAACCTACATTCCTTTAGTAATAAGGAATCTCAATGAATATTATAATTGGCTATCCAGCACTGGCTTCATTGATTTATTTTCTTGAGTAAAAGAGAAATAATTGGTATGACTTAAGAATTTGCACCTGTAAGAAATGCATGAACTTCAATTGACAGTGTATTGCACTTCTGTGGCCATGTGTCTGTTGCACAGGATGTTCTGACATTATTGACACTTGATTGCATAATACTTTGTATTGCTTTAGTACTTAGGGTTTTATTGTGCATGAAGTGTGTTCAAATTGATTAACAATTAACTGATGAAATAGGATTGATAAATGAAGGCAATTTCATGAAAGTGTGCTGTACTGCTCATTGAAAATACAAGAGATGTCTCCTCTCCTTGATTTATGTGCTCACTATATGTACAGTATATTCAAGTTCCCTGGAGATAGAACTGGACTTCTAAATTTGCTGATCTTCTGGGAGCACTTTTAATTGGACAAAAGGTTAAATAAGGAATAGGAAGGGCTCTCTAAAGAGACGTGGCCTACAGCACTTGCAAGAAACCTCTCGGAAGAACATATATGCACTGACAATGGTGACATGATAAAGCCAGCCTTAACTCAGAAAATAATGACAACTGCTAAAAGACAGTATCCTCAAAGGACTATCACCATTTGCAAAGTGATCACCAGCAGGTATCAAGCAGGAGTATGAGTAATGCAGCAGTGAGATTAATCATTTTGACTTACAATAGTATTCAACAAACATACTGGAGTGGAGGAGTAACCTAGTGGTTAAAGCACTGGTCTTGCAATCCAGAGGTGGCCAGTTCAAATCCCACTGCTGCCTCTTGTGATCTTGGGCAAGTCACTTAACGCCCCCCCCCCCCCCCCCCCAGTGCCTCAAGTACAAACTTAGATTGTGAGCCCTCCTGGGACAGAGAAATATTCAGAGTACCTGAATGTAACTCACCTTGAGCTACTACTGAAAAAGGTGTGAGCAAAATCTAAATAAATAAAATAATAACAAATAATACTATACCTAGAGAATTAAAGGAACATAAAGATGCATTCTGCTTCTATCAATGCTTGTCAATCCTAGTGGGGCCCTTTTACTAAGCTGTGGTAAAAAGTGGCCTGCACTAGTTTTGGTGTATAAAATTGGTGCATGGTGGGCCATTTTTTACCATGGTGGGAAAAAGACCTTTTTAAAAATGTGGCTGTAAACGGCCATGCACTAATATTAAAATTACCACCTATTTAGAAGGCAATAAGGGCTCACGCTCTACTCGTGCTGTAATCAGGCAGTGTGCGGCAATGTAGCCGGGCTGCCAATTACCACTAGGAATGCCACCTGCAGTAGAAAATAGAAAATGATTTGTGAGGAAACAGCGCGTGCCAACTTTGGAACTACTGCCAGGCGCCTGTGCTACCTTGGTGGTAGGGTCAATTTGGCGCATTCTACCCGCACAGTAGCCCTACTGCAGCTTAGTAAAAGGGCCTCTAGATGAACGCAGAATGTATGTACTATGTTGGAAATTTATAGTTTCCCATTCTGACATGTACATATTAACAGTGAAGTTGTTTACAGATTATCCTGTCAATCAATGAACTGTACTTGATTTTATTTCATTCATTTAATTTGTTTCCATTAAAGTAAGTGGCGCTTCCATCCATTTTCAATAAAACTTGCTAAAATCTAAAGTGAAGGGATAGCAGAGCGGTTACACTACTGGGTAAAGGGAAAAGGAAGGCAGGGTTCAAATCCCACTGGTACTCTGTTGCCTCAGGTGCAAACTTAGAATGTATTTGAGGACACTTATATCCTGCTGATCACTGACAGTTCTAAAGGGGTCTTTTACTAAGCCTCAGTAACATTTTTAGCTCATGGTAGAAATCAGCTGGCGGTAAACATTGAGGTGCCTATAGGAATATAAAGGGCATCTTGGCATTTACCACCAGCTGATTTCTACTGAGAGCTAAAAAATGCTACTGTGGCTTAGTAAAAGACCCCCTAAGTGATCTTACAAAAGACATAAGAAATATTAAATTAACATAATATGAAACAACTATTAAAACAGTAACATACTAAATAAACAAAACCAATTACAAATTAGAAACAGTCCTATAAATCCTCAAAATAAACATGCTCATAATAGTAATACACTGCCTAATATGTAAAGTTAGCTTAATACATTAGATGCATTGAACCCAATTTATATTGTTAATATAATAATTTGTTAGCCACATTGAACTTGATCTCATTGGGAAAATGTAGGATATATATGAAGTAAATAAATAATAAACCTAATCACAGATCTCAGTAATTCACAACTAAGCTAATTTTCCTCAAAAGCCTGAGGACAAAAACAGAGCCTGCTGCAGTCAGCGGTTTTTTTTGGTTGCGACTGGCCTTATGCCCAGATGGCACGGGCACTGAACATCTGGGTTTCTGTGGCTGGCTATCCCTTATGGAGTTAAAAGTGATATTCGGCATGTAACCACCTAAGTGAAACTGGACAAAGACAGGACTGAATTTATGCAGTTCAATTTGGCGGATAACAGGCGATTAAGTGATCAATATTGGCACTTAATTGCATAAATGCCGACCCTGCCCACAAAATAGGTAGCTATGGCTTTAGTGGTTAGTGCAGATATTCAGCGGCAATAACTGGTTAAGTGATACTGAATATCAGCGGATAGCCCCTCACATACAAGGGAGCCTCTCCTAGCAAGTTAAATAGCTTTGAATATCGACCCCTACATTTTTGATCCAGTCCTGGGTTTACCCCATTAAATGCATTTCTTAGAGAATGTAATAGGGAAATAAGAATTACAAATCCCTGCATGCTATGAGGTAAACCCAGAACTGGATCAACCCAGTTGCACAAATCTGGATCCAGTTTGCAACCCTAATGCAAAACTCAATCAGCATCTAGCCTTTCTGTACTTGAGACCTGTGTGTGCTATTTGTTTTCTTCTGTAGTGGAGGAGTAGCCTAATGGTTTCAATTCCCACTGTAGCTTGTGACTTTGGGCAAGTCAATTAATCCTCCATCATTTATATCATTTATATTCTAACTTTCATAACAAAACACTCACAATAAAACATTCAAAAAATAATTCAGCATAAAAATGGCAAAATACAAAGGTGCTCATTTTTAAAGCACTTAGACTTACAAAGTCTCATAGGTTACTGTGCTTTGAAAATAGCCTCAGCGTACACAAACTTGGCAACTGTGTGGGTCAACTTTGGCACATTAAACAAGGTTCAATAAATTATCAAATGTACTGTGCTAGGTTCCCACATAAAAAGGAAAGTTTTCAATTGCTTCCTGAAAGTGATGGTATCCGATGTCAATCTGAGATGAAGTGGAATTTGGTTCCACTATCTTAGACCAGCTATTGAGAAAATGTATCATTTAGTCTCTTCATAATAAACAGTTCTGAGAGATGGAATAGATAGATAATGGGCTGGCTCCAACCGTAAAGATCTAGTTGGCTTATACATGTTCAAAATAGGAAGTATTGCGGTACAAAGCATTATGTATCAACACATTGCCCCAGGTACAAAATAAGTACCTGTTAAGTACCTTTAGTTTTGTAGCAACACAACAAAACTAAAGAACGTAATGGACATAACACAACTCTTCCGCTGTACGATTCCCTAGTGTGGCTGTGCCACATGAACTTTATCTAACCACAACATCACTTTGTATTTGTTTATACCGGAGTCTGTAACGCCTCTCCAGTACTATGTAAGCCACATTGAGCCTACAAATAGGTGGGAAAATGTGGGATATAAATGTAACAAATATAAATAAATAAATAAATAAATAAATAAATATAAAATGTAAAGCACTTTGATTGCAACCACAGAAAATCAGTATATGACATCCCATCTCCTTTTCCTTTGCTGCTGAGCCTGAATTTTCACTTCTTTCCCTCTGCAGCCTATACTTTCTCCACAGAAGCTTCTCTCCCTCTGAAACACAAGAGAGAAATCAAGGAAAGGGTGCTTATCTCTGTCAAAATGATGCAAGTGGAGGAGTAGCCTAATGGTTAGTGCAGCAGCTTGAGGAAAAGGGGACCTGGGTTTGATTCCCACTGTAGCACCTTGTGGCTCTGAGCAAATCACTTAACCCTTCATTACCCCAGGTACAAAATAAGTACCTGCATAAAATATGCAAACCACTTTGACTGCAGCCACTGAAAAGTAGTATATCAAATTCCATCCTTTTTCCCCTGTCAGGATGATGTAACAGCATATAGATGGTAACTATTTATTATATTTTACTGTGTATGTTATTTTGTACTCCACTTAATTTTAGGTGGAATAGAAACATTTAAATAAAATCAGCTATGTGATTTGGCGATGAGGCTGGGATAGGTTTGTTTGGCTGCTTCTCCTAAATATTCAACACAGTAGGTGAAGTGATTGCTACTTGTTCCATGTCCTTCTCTAAGATGGTCCTACTGAGGAGTGAACCCATGATCCTCAGAAACAGAGACTGGAAACTTAAAGCTGAAGTCATATGAGCTGCACAGGCACAGTGGAAACCAGTGAATAGTTATACTCTGGATAGCACAAAGTAAGACGTGCTCTCAAAAAAGCCCATTGGACCAACCTGGGCTGTGACCTTGGTTAGGACCCAAATGCTAAGGCTCTACAAGGTGCTTGTTTTCAACATATATACTGTAAAGTAGCCTGATTCATTTTTACAGGATTGTTCTGGGAGGATGGTGTTGGGATGATCATGACTTTAATAAAATCCTGGAGGGTTGGGGGGGAGCCTTGGGAACCTGAAAATTAATTTGGAGGATGAAGGGGGGGGGGGGTCATATGGCTAAGGATTTGCCTAGGGTGCTTAATTCCAGCCCTGGGGTAGTTGGAATCCTGTCTCTGATGTCCAGTAGTGAAAATCCCTATAGTGATATTTCTAGTATTTCATGTAAATAGCAGGTCTTGAGAGATCCAGGAATGGAAAAGAGTGTCCCTGCTTTGAGTATGTAACTTTGGGTCTGTCTCATGCAAGGAAAGAAGACCCTGATCAGAGTTAGAGGAAAGAACAAAGATCAATGGAGGAGTACTGAGAAATGTGGGTCAAGTACTTATCCAAAGGTAACTGTCTCCAAAGGTAACCATCTGTGTGAGAGGCTAAAAGGAGAGAACTATTGAAGCAGTCCAGAGGAGGATGAATGCACCGGTGCAAAAGAGTTAAGAAGAGACATTCAACATTTGGAGTAGCAGGTACCACAAATGGTTCTAGGGGAGCTAGAGAGCTTAGTACAAATCAGGAGGGAATCCAGCATTCAAAGGAAAGGAAAGGGGATTTTCTGAGAGAATATGGAAGTTAGAATCAGAAACCTATACTGCATTCAAACTGTATCCAGTGAATCTACAATTTATGCTGTCACCATTTGTTTTGCTGTGAAGAAACATCCCAGTGAAAACTACCTGAAGTGTCTTCCTGAACCAGTCATATATCGGGGGTCCTGGAAACTCTGTCCTCCCTCCTCATCAAGAATCTATGCAAGGATTTGCCTTGTAGCGCTATAGAAATGCTAAATAGTAGTAGTAGTAGTAGACTTGCCCTGCATTTGAATGTATCTCCTGTCAAAGAGGTGTAACCTGGAAGAAGGGCTGCATTAACTAGCTCCCTAATATAGGGAATCTTTTACTAAGGTGTGCTAGCATTTTTAGCTTGTGCTAAAAATCAGCTAGCACTAAATACTGAGATTCCAATAAGAATATAATGAACAAAATTTTTTTTTCAGGTTACGGGGATTAATGTGTATCTGTAAATAATTCCCAAGCACACAACAATTCTTAATTTTCAACAAACTATCATATCAGGTATGCTATAGAGGATCTTCAGACCTATTGCATCTAAGCTACTATCAGGCTTATTTTCGAAAGAGAAGGGCGCCCATCTTGCGACACAAATCGCAAGATGGGTGTCCTTCTCCCAGGGTCGCCCAAATCGGCATAATCGAAAGCTGATTTTGGGCGTCCTCAACTGCTTTCCATCGCGGGGATGACCAAAGTTTACGGGGGCATGTTGGAAGCATAGCGAAGGTGGGACTGGGGCGTGCTTAACACATGGGCGTCCTCGGCTGATAATGGAAAAAAGAAGGGCGTCTCTGACGAGCACTTGGTCTACTTTACTTGGTCCATTTTTTCTTGTGACCAAGCATCAAAAAGGTGCCTGAACTGACCAGATGACCACCGGAGGGAATCGTGGATGACCTCCCCTTACTCCCCCAGTGGTCACTGACCCCCTCCCACCCTAAAAAAACTTTTTAAATATTTTTTTCCAGCCTCTATGCCAGCCTCAAATATCATACACAGCTCCATGACAGCAATATGCAGGTCCTTGGAGCAGTTTTAGTGGGTGCAGTGCACTTCAGGCAGGCAGACCCAGGCTCATCCCCCCTACCTGTTACACTTATGGTGGTAAATGTGAGCCCTTCAAACCCACCAGAAAACCACTGTACCCACATCTAGGTGACCCTTCACCCTTTAGGGCTATGGTAGTGTTGTACAGTTGTGGAGAGTGGGTTTTGGGGGACTCAGCACCCAAGGTAAGGGAGATCTGCACCTGGAAGCAATTTCTGAAGTCCACTACAGTGCCCCCTAGGGTGCCCGGTTGGTGTCCTGGCATGTGAGGGGGACCAGTGCACTACGAATGCTGGCTCTTTCCATGACCAAATGGCTTGGATTTGGTCGTTTCTGAGATGAGCGTCCTCGGTTTCCATTATCACCAAAAGCTGGGGACGACCATCTCTAAGGTTGACCTAAATGTTGAGATTTGGGCGTCCCCGACTGTATTATCGAAATGAAAGATGGCCGCCTATCTTGTTTCGATAATACGGGTTTCCCCGCCCCTTCGCAGGACGATTATGCCCCTCCACATCTGTGATATTTTATGTAGTCAGATGCACATCCTCATTGATCCTCATTGATCTGATGTTCCACTCATTAATTCTGTGTTCATCTGTATTTTTTATATAAAACATCTTTTTCAAAATTGTTTTTTGGTTTTTATTTCCCATTAACGTCAGTCTTCTTTTTCACATATTCCTATCATATGTCCATCTTAACCCAATATAATGTAGATATGTATGTAACTTCATCATTACTTAACTGGCAGCAGAACACTGAACGCAACCGCAACTTTCACCCACTAGGAACCTCAGCCGACTTGGCCAGGTTTCGAAACTTCTTCAGGGTGGAGGTTCTCTGTGAATAACCATATGGGCATTAAACATCATGACTTCACTCTTATATATCAATATACCTTAAAATCTTTATTTATAATACCCATTCTTCCATCTATAACATACCTCTTACTTCTCCTCTCTCATTCTTATTCTGAAACAAAATGGCTGCGGCATCTTTACAACCCACCCACCTTTATATCCTAATCAGCTGATCATGCATATCCATGTTCTGATTGGAAGACTAGCTCATAACTTATACCAATCAGATCACTGACCACCAATCCAATTCGGCATTTAACCCTGCCAGGTATAACGTGTTTAGATCAAATATCCATTTTTGCTCTTTTAAATTTAGAAAATAATCCACATTGCCTCCCTCCTACCCCAACTGGACACTATCTAGAATTCTCCATTTGATGTCTTTCAATTCATGTCTATCCAATGTTGAGTTAGAGGAGCGCTCATAACTGCATTCTTTATTCTTGATTTGTGTTTGTTTAAGCGTTTTTGAATCATTCTTGCTGACCTCCCTATATAATTTAGGGAGCATGGACATAAAATCAAGTAGATTACATTTTTCGAAGTGCAGTCAGTCCTGTTGTGTGCCGAATCCGTCGCCATGAAATTGGATGTTCCCAGTCCAAGCCTTCAATGGTAGTTGCACACCATTGACAGCTATTGCAGCTCTATGAGGATCCATCCTGGAGCCTTTGTCAAAATTTGGAGACCATTTTCTAAAACCATTTGCTTTCACAGTCACCTCGTTTATACAGGACACTACACACTTTTTAAGATGTCTCCAGTCAGTCCAACTATCGGATGACTCTATTCTTTATACAATAATACCGCAGGAGGAAGCTCTCCAGGTGACTGAGGAGACTTTAAATAAGTGACAAGGTCCACAGTGGATTAAGACCGAGTTCTTGATGGCGCTGGCAGAATTAGTAGTTAAAAACATTTTCTTTTGGTTTCAACAACAATTCTATGAGCAGTGACAAGGGGTTGCGATCCATCGCCACTCTCTACTTGGCTAAATTTGAGGATATGCACATCTTCAATACGGAAGAATTTAACAACATCGTCATCTGGAAACGGTTTCTGGATGACATTTTCTTTATCTGGAATGGTGCGCAGGAGGGGCTTCTTCAGTTTATTGATTGGATGAACTCCCTTCAATCAAATTTGAAGTTCACTTGCCATTGTAGTTGAGTTTCTAGTTGTGTGGATATATAGAGAAAATCATAACATTCAAACCAAATTGTTTCAGAAACCCTCAGCTAGGAATACCTTGCTGCATTTTTCCAGTTGCCACCCGTATCATCTGAAGAGAAGTCTACTGATCAGTCAATTTCTCCGTTTATGGAGAATTTGTTTGAGAGATGAGGACTTTGAAATGGAAGCTGATAAAATGGCCACCAGGTTCGCAGACAGGGGATACCCTGGGAAAATAATCAGGAAAGCTTATTTAAGAGCCAAATATTCTCAACGGGATCTGCTTCTACAATATTAACAACAAACGGAGGAAGATAAACTAGTGGCAGTGATACCGTTTTCTCCAGCGAGTTCTGCAATTAATGCTGCTATTCATGTGAATTGGAATATTATGCAAGTACATGATTGCTTTGAAAACCATCCCATCTACGCATATCGTGGTGGGAAGACACTAGGTGAAATGCTGATGTATAAGCGCATGGATTATAATAGTCTTCCTGAGGAGCTTCCAGGACATTTTAAATGCAATAGCTGTGAATGGTGTGCAACTACCATTGAAGGCTTGGATTGGGAACATCCAATTTCACGGCAATGGATTACGGCACACAACAGGACTGACTGCACTTCGAAAAACGTAATCTACATGATTTTATGTCCATGCCCCCTAATCTATATAGGGAGGTCAGCAAGAATGATTCAAAAACGCTTAAACAAACACAAATCTAGAATAAAAAATGCAGTTATGAGCGCTCCTCTAACACAACATTGGATAGAGAAGAGACATGAATTGAAAGACATCAAATGCAGAATTCTAGATAGTGTCCAGTTGAGGTGGGAGGGAGGCAATGTGGACTATTTTCTAAATTTAAAAGAGCAGAAATGGATATTTGATCTACACACGCAGTGCCATAGCGAGGGCTAATGACACCCGGGGTGGGTCACCGCTGCGCACCCCCCCCCCCCCGGGTGCAGCACGGTGTGACCCCCCTCTGCTGCCCACCACCTCCTCCAGAGTAAACCCCCCCCCGGACCGCAACCCCCCCCCCCCCCCGGACCGCATTCTTACCTGCGGGAAGGCCGATCCGCCCCGAGTGCACGTCACTTGGAGCTGCGTCGGCCCCACTGGTTCCCTTCTCTCTCTGCCCCGGAACAGGAAGTAACGTGTTCCGGGGCAGAGGGAGCAGGGAACCAGCGGGGCCGGCACCCCCCGAGCGCGTGCACCCGGGGTGGACCGCCCCTCCCGCCCCCCCTTCCTACGCCACTGTAAACACGTTATACCTGGTAGGGTTAAATGCCGAATTGGATTGGTGGTCAGTGATCTGATTGGTATAGGTTAGGAGCTAGTCTTCCAATCAGAACATGGATCTGCATGATCAGCTGATTAAGATATAAAGGCAGGCGGGTTGTAAAGACACCGCAGCCATTTTGTTTCAGAATAAGAATGAGAGAGGAGAAGTAAGAGGTATGTTATAGATGGAAGAATGGGTATTATAAATGAAGATTTTAAGGTATATTGATATATAAGAGTGAAGTGATGATGTTTAATGCCCATATGGTTATTTGCAGAGAACCTCCGCCCTGAAGAAGTTTCAAAACCTGGCCAAGTCAGCTGAGGTTCCTAGTGGGTGAAAGTTGTGGTTGCGTTCAGTGTTCTGCTGCCAGTTAAGTAATGAAGAAGTTACATACATATATACATTATATTGGGTTAAGATGGACATATGATAAGAAACTGTGAAAAAGAAGACCGATGTTAATGGGAAATAAAAAACAAAAAACGATTTTAAAAAAATGTTTTATTTAAAACATACAGATGCACACAGAATTAATGAGTGGAACATCGATTAGATCAATGAGGATCAACGAGGATGTGCATCTGCCTACATAAAATATCACAGATATAGTAGCCTAGATGCAATATGTCTGAAGATCCTCTATAGCATACCTGATATGATAATTTGTTGAAAATTAAGAATTGTTGTGTGCTTGGGAATTATTTACAGGAATAAGAATATAATGGGCATCTCAGTGTTTAGCACCAGCTGATTTTTAGTAAAAGACCCCCTCAGTACTTGAAGCTCCAGAAAAGTATGAGCTCAAGTATCTGAAATATTTTCTTTCTAGAAGACTACCATGTGTTTAGCCAAAAGTGGGATATAGTGGGAATTAAAAGGAAGCTGTGGACCGAGAGGCCATAGGATGAGGGTGAATGGGAATAGATTTAGATAGTGGCATTGAGTCAAACAGGACAACAGTTTTGCATGAAACAAAATGTCATTGTAGAATCAAGGCACAATGGAAAGGTATGTGATGAAATGCTAAGAGAAAGTAGGCAAGCTAACAAAACTGACAACACAGAAAAATAATGAATGATTTCAATTATCCCAGTATTGACTGAGTAAATGTCACATCAGGGCATGCTAGAGAGGTAAAGGGGCCCTTTTACTAAGTTGTGTTAAGCAGCTAGCACAGGTTTTACGATTCAGTAGACATTGGCATGGGCCCACACTAACATCTAATGTACTGTTAAACCAGCCAAATCAGTAAAAAAAAAAAAAAACCCTGGCAAGATGCTTAATGTGGGAATGGGTAGTGTGTGGGTG
The DNA here is from genome assembly GCF_901765095.1 of Microcaecilia unicolor. NCBI lineage: Eukaryota > Metazoa > Chordata > Amphibia > Gymnophiona > Siphonopidae > Microcaecilia > Microcaecilia unicolor. The sequence continues at coordinate 15,220 of NW_021963156.1, read as the reverse complement.
TGACCAGAGCAGTGTAGAGGAGTGGCCTGTTGATCCAGCTAGCACCTGGGTCATTATCATGTGCTGGCTGTCACAACTGTCAATAGTGTGGCTTCACTTACTGCCATTTCAAGAGGAGGCGATAGGTGCAGCCATTCTATCAGCAGTTCTGTGGTGGTAATCCCCTCCCCCCCATTGTCAGATTCCCCTCGACACTCCTAACACCCGCCTGAGACTTCCCTGAATATCTGATCCCCCTACCTAACACCCACTGCACATCCAATCCCCACTGTCTCCCTGACATGCCTCTGTCTAAGATCCCACCCCCTCTCCATATCCTTTGACTCTTACCTGGATCTACAAGAGTCTGCATTGTTGTTCAGTGGTCCTGAGTGGGTAATTCTCCTTATATGAAAGGATGCTTTCTAGTGGTAATACCACAAAACGTCTGCTAAATGGTGGGACCACTGAACATAAATGCAGACCCCTGGAGGGTTGGAAGTGGAGAGGTGGGGGTGGTGAAGATTTTGGAGGGGGGACCTTGTGCTTGGGGATGGAGTTTTTGATTGGGTGGGTTTTCAACTCAGGGCATGGGATCTTAAACTGGAGGTGTTGGCAGGTGTCAGCAAGGTTAGATGTGCAAAGGGGTGTGTTGGGGGGTGATGTTGGAGATTCTCAGGGGCCATAATAGAAGAGGCTCCCAACATGTCTCTCATGGAATCTAATTGGAGGAGCCCAGTTGCAGAATTGCCCTCAAAGAGGGTAATTTTATAACAAGTCACTAAGTTAGGAATCCAAGTAGGACTCTCTTTTGAGACATATCCTACAGCATCAGACACAAGGAAGACCACCTGCTGAAACTTAGTGATGTTTCACTTTCCAACATGAAGGTATTTCCTCCTGTCCCCACTATTGTGGAGCCCACTGGTCATGGCTGATGTAAGTACTGAAGAAGCTGAGGAATTGTAGCTTGCCAAGTCTTGGCACGATTTGGAGTTGATAGGGATCCTTTCGGAACTCTGCCTTGCCTGTTGCCCATTTTCATAAAAATGATTTCTCTTTGTTTTCTAACTGTACCCAAAAGAGAACTGAGAGCAATTCCAAGCATCCTCTTCCTAAGATGCTAGCTTGGGTAATTTTCTCCAGGGCAACTTAAGTTTTTGTAGGTAAAATAGCATTTACCAAAGAAAAATGTTTATTAAATTATTTCCATAGTAAATGCCTAATAAGATCACTCTGATTTCCATGGGCAGAAAATCTGTCCTACACTGCTAATTAGCTTTAGACAGATCACGAAAAATCCACAGTTTATTGCCAAGAGAAAATATCTCTATGCAATTCAAATGCCTCATGACCTGGTGGGTGCTAGCGAACTGCCATGTGAGATGGACATGTGAAAGCGTAACTCCGGTCCTTTTCTCTATATTCACTTAAATTTATCCTCTGTTTATCTTCTATCAGTATTAGAGGCTTTTCTTGACATAAGGCATAAACTACCAAAATCGGATCAATATTTTGCTATTGCTTGTAGAATCAAGCAGTCTAAATAAGACTCTCCCTACACCAGAAAAAAATGGTGTCCAGAAAACCAACACTGTCTGCAGGTCTAGAAGACATCCAAAGCCTTGAAAAGTTTAGTCATGGTACACTTTGAAAAAAAACCATGTGAAATTAAAGCAAATGTTGAGGGACTGCATGCATCTGTTTTAAAATATCAACAGTAGTGAATATCACTAGAATTCATCAAATTTGACAGGTGCCATGAACACTTCCGGGTTTTCAGCCAATCAGAAGTGAGGATGCACCCACTCCCCCGCCCCTTTTTATGACATCACCACCCAAGCCACATCCGCTCCCCGCCCCCCGGGGGTGATGTCACCAGATATGGTCATGTCCTACCCAAGCCCCGCCCCTCTGCATTCATGTCCCTCACCATGCCTTATTTGCATAGCCCTGCCTCATTCCCAAACCCCACCCCTTTTGGTGATGTCACAGGAAGTGATGTCATAGCCACAACCCCTTTTCAAGATGGCGGCCATCACCATATGCCTCACATCCTGTTTTCACTACTAGCCGCCATCTTGGATGGGGTCACAAGATAGGAAATGACATCAAAACCCCCCTCGACACTGCCTTCTGCAACCTCGGTGGAATTTAGGCACGCATGCGCATTTCTCAAAGGAAAGAAAAAAAACATTGACAGCTAGCACTGAGAAAAGAGGAAGAACACGAACAGCGTTGTGACCGCCGATCACCCTTACTGTTCAAAGAGACATCACAATCAGAGTGGCATTCTTGCGGTTCAGCAAGCCGTAAAAGTAAGCCTGATGTTTTTAAAAGATCTGTTTTTGCATCCTATTTTGAGGTTATTTACCAATAGAGGTCGTATCTTTTTTTCTCGCAGATCTTGATAGTCTTACAAAATAGTGATTGTATCTACTTCCCTTCTTGTTGGTCATCTTGACGAACCCTCCACCCGCCAATGGCAGATACGATAGATCTGTGTTCATTTGTTTCATGATGTTTTACTTTTTTATCCCATAGATCAAGAAAAAGAGATGGCTGGTGAAACATCAACAGCCGGGCACCCAACTCAGCCCAATCACAGTCAAGCGGTGCCACCAAATTGGTATGTCAAACCTAGAGATAAATCCAAACATTTGGAAAAATGACTGAGGAGCACCAGCCCTCCTGCGGAAAGAGGGAGAAAGAGGGTACACCATGATACCAGATCCGAGAGCGGATCTTCAGACATGGACACCCCCGATGGCGATTATGAGGCCGGTAATGATTCTGAAACGGTGACAGGACCTGTTATAGACAATGCGCCTGAAAATGTTACAGTGGACCCTGAAATTGGGGCTGTTATAGACAATATGTCTGAAAATGTTACAGCGAACCCTGAACCTGAACCGGTGATATATATATATAGTTTGTGAACAGGTGGACTAGAAACTCACTGAGGTTTAATGGTGTGAGCTTCTCTGGCCATTTTCATTTTGTTAATATAGACACTATAAGATCATTGAGAGATGTTCAAAATGCTACATGACAAGGTATCCAACAAGCTTTAGATATTGTTACATGAAGCCAGAAAACTACACACTGAGCTAGGGTGGTCTGAAAACAAAAAAGTTATGTTGAGTGATGTAGCGTTTTTTGAATAACACCTGGGCATAAACATATGAGCCCTACATTGTATAGACAGTAACGGTTAGCGTCTTTTTAAAACAAGTGACCACCAGCCGTACCATAACACCTTCTATATATTATTCCATCATGATCATTTCTTTTTTTTTTTTAAATTATTCTTTTATAATTTTACACAAGCATAAATCTTGTTACATGCAACTCAGGTTACAAAAGAAATCAAATATATTTAACTCAAAATATACTCTTCATAGAGACATAATAGGTAAACAGAAACATTTACTTTTGTACCTTCCTTAGACCACAATAATGGCAGGGGGAGTGAAAAAAAAGATGATCAGGGAGATCAATAAGGAAGAAAAAGAAAGAAAAAAAAAAAAGGAAAGGCTATATACCCACCCACCTATTATTTTCAATGCCTTACTGATATTATAACTCAGTTACCCTTTTCAGGTCTATGAAAGCTTTCAATTGGTCTGGTACAAAAATATACTTAATTCCTACATATTTTACTATACATTTACATGGATAAGCAAGCAAAAATGTTGCTCCCAAAGACTGCGTCTCTTCTCTTAATTCTAGAAATGTCTTTCTTCATTCTTGTGTAACTCTGGTGACATCAGGAAAAATCCATAATTTTTGACCACAAAACTTTTTTTTTTTGAAAATATCTTTATTATTAGAAGAAAAGACATGTAACATTTGAACATCACATTTCGGCTCAATGAAGCCAACTATTTCCAATATTTCCAATATCTAGCAGCCGATAATAACCTATAAATACAATGAATACATTGACTACATGTGTCAGTTAACAAACCTTGTTGTATAACCTTAACATAGTACAACTATCAAAATGAGGCCATTTTAAACATAAATATATCTCCTCTGCCCTTCCCTCTAACTTTTTAGTTTATACCCGTCTAACCCCCACCCCCCTCCCCGCTCCTGGAGATTCCTTCTTTGCAGAATACAGTACCTCAAACAGCTTCCATAAAGAACCATATGCCTGACCTCTCCCTCCAGTGGACTTACTGCGTTCCGTTTCCCATCTAGCCATCTGCAGCATTCTAGTCCACCACTGGTTGATAGCCGGCGGGTCTTCCAAAATCCAGTGTGCTAATACCGTTTTTCGTGCCAGCATCAGCGCTACACATACAAACCGGACCTGAGATGGCTGCAACCCCTGTTCTCGCAACTGAGACTCATCCCCCAACAGCAAAATCCGGTAGGACCACTCTACAGCCTGTGCCAACAAATGCTCCAACACTTGCAGCACCCCTTTCCAGAATACATACAACTCAGTACACTCCAAAAAGGTATGTACTAAGGTGCCTTTGCTGTGTTTACATCTTATGCAAGTGTCATCTTCCCAAAGCCCCATCCGCTTTCCTTTCTCTCTTGTTATAAAAGCACCATGTAGCAACCGAAACTGCATCTCCTGCAAATTTGCACTAGTTGTCAATTTAAATGACGCTGCAAAGTAGGTTGCCAACATGTTACCCGTGATTTCCTCCCCCACTTGTTCACCCCACCATTTTGCCAGGCCAGCAATGAAGAAGTCCTCCTTTTGCTCCCTTCCTATAGAATACCATACCGCCAATTTGTTTGCAGCGTTCGGCATCTGACAAAACATCTTATCCAGCCGCGAAAAACTAGGCCCCCCCTCTTTCCTAGAAGACAAGGTCACACAATAGTGCTTCAATTGAAGAAAAGGGAAATAATCTTCCTGTCCCAAGCTCCAAGAATTCCGAGCCTGCTCAAATGTGGGGAATATCCCCTGTCCCTCCACCGTAAAATGTCCCACATAACGACACCCATTTTTGGCCCACACTTTGAACCGCGACGCCCCCTGACCCGCTGGAAATGAGGGGTTATCTACTACTGTCAGAAACGGAGATGGTCCTGTGGCCTTTCCCAGTCCACCCCGCCACCAATTCCAGGCCTTTCTCAGAGGCTGAAGCAAACACTGGAGGTCTCCTTTCGAGCTTCCCTGTACTTGTAAACTATTAAACACTGAATACGGCAGCACCTCACCTTGCCAGATACCTTTTGGGGCATATTTAGCAGACCCAGAATGGAGCTCAAAAATCCACCTAAGTAGCGCTGCCACATTGTATAACCGCAGGTCCGGAAGATTTAATCCTCCCTTATTCCTAGCAATCGTCAATTTAGCAAAACTTATCCTGGCCCGCTTTCCCGCCCAAAGAAAAGTACCAATAAACCCCTTATAGTATAGTTCATCTTTTCGTGTTATCCAAAATGGCATCATCTGTAAGGGGTATAGAATCTTGGGCAACATAACCATTTTTACTAACGCTACACGCCCCAATAAAGAAAGGGGCAAATCTCTCCATCTGTGGCACAATTTTTTAATGCCATCTAGCTTGTCCTGTATATTGCGACGATATACCACTCTCATATCCGCGTGCAAATACACTCCTAAATATTTTAAAGTTCCGGTTGACCAAGCTAAGGGAAACGTGTGGAGCTGCCTACACGCACAAGGGGAGGACACCGGCAAAGCCTCAGACTTATCAAAATTAATACATAGACCAGAGAAAGACCCAAATTGGACAATTAAGTCTATAAGAATAGGAACAGTCACGGATGCTCTATCTAGATATATAAGCATGTCATCTGCAAACAGATTAATTTTAAATTCTTGGGATCCCATTTTAATTCCCTGAACTTTGTCCGTCTGTCGAATTTTGATAGCAAAGGGTTCTAAGGACAGCACAAATAGCATCGGGGAGAGTGGGCACCCTTGCCGTGTGCCCCGCTTTAAGGAAAAGACAGATGACAATGCTCCATTTATTAATATCTGAGCTGTGGGATGGCTATATAAAGCGCGGATTCCTCCTAAGAAAGCTCCCATGATACCAAATTGCGGTAACACCCAAAATAGATAGTCCCACAAGATCTTATCAAATGCTTTTTCCGCGTCCAAACTTGTAATGATCGCATCTCCGGGTTTGCCCCCCCCTTTCTGCAACACTGTCAAGGCTCTCATAATATTGGAAGATGCATATCGGCCTGGCACGAATCCCGCCTGATCCGAGTGAACCAGGCCAGGTAAGACCCTCCCCAACCTATTTGCCATAATATTGGCAAAAAGCTTTATGTCTTGATTAAGGAGCGATATGGGCCTGTAGGAACCCAGCAATTCCTCATCTCGCCCAGGCTTAGGGAGTACCACTATGTGTGCATGTGTAAGTCTGCCGCCCGCCTCCCCAGTTGTGCAGAGATGATGACATAATTCTTGAAAAGGGGGTCCTACGTTGGCACCTAATATCTTATAAAATTCAGGCCCTAGGCCGTCCGGACCGGGGGCCTTAGCCAACTTAAGGCGTTTCACTGCCTGAAGTACTTCCTCTCCCTTCACCGGCGCATTTAACTGATCTCTCTGCTCCTGCGATAACTGCGGTAAAGGAAGATTCTGAAAAAATAATTCCCGCTGGGTCCGATCTGTCTCTCCTGCATTATACAGTGCCTGATAGAATTTGACAAACTCTTCCTGGATGCCCTCAGATGTGGCCACTACCTGCCCTCCAGGAGATCTCACCTTCATTATGATTTTTTTGGCCCCTCTGCCTTTTACCAGGGTCGACATCAATCTCCCCGCCTTATTCCCCCATCTATACAAATTAAATTTATACAAGCTGATATCCTGAGCCGCCCGCGCATTCAAAATATCATTAATTTGCCGGCGAGTGTCCAAATATTCCTTTTTTATCTCGTCTTCCCTCTGCCGTACATGCCTCCCCCTCAACTGTTGCAGATGGCTCGATAAGGCAATTAATCTACTATTACGCTCCCTGTTTAATTTTGCCCCATAGGCGATAATATGCCCCCGCATCACGGCCTTCCCCGCTTCCCAATAAGTTATAGGGTCTACTGATTCCGGGTCATTTTCCTTTAGATAATTGTCCCACATCTTCAACAAAAAACTACGAAACTCAGGCTCCAAATACAACGTTGGATTCATACGCCACATCCTTGATGCACTGCCTTGGTGCCACTGGATGTCTGCCCAAATCAAACAATGATCCGACACTGCCCCGTCCACTATATCTGCCGCCTGCACTTTCGACATAAGGGTTGCATCAACTAGTAAATAATCGAGCCGTGCATATACCCCATGTACCTGAGAAAAAAAAGTATAGTCATATGATTCTGGATGTAAGATCCGCCAGATATCCAGGAGCCCTAGCTCTTGTACTAGAAAGTTAATCCCTTTATCTTTCCATGCTGGAGGCCGCGGCTTTGCTGGCTTGCAATCTATCAAGGGGTCTGCAGTAATATTAAAATCTCCCCCCAGCACCAATTTGTACCCACTAACTGATACCAAATGAGCTAAAAGACCAGAAAAGAAAGAGTGGGAATATACATTTGGCGCATATATGGAGCATAAGGCCACCCTCTGCCCTGCAACCTCTCCCCACCATATGACAAACCGACCCTCTGGGTCTTGTACTAATTTATGCATGCTAACATGGTGCCTTCTATGGAATAATATAACCACCCCCCTTTGTCTGTTATTAAAGGAAGATGACACTATCTCTCCAACCCACCCTTTTTGTAACTTCCGATGTTCTTGTTGTGAGAGATGAGTCTCCTGTAAAAACATCACATCAACTTTCATTTTATTACAGTATGCCAAAATTTTAGTCCGCTTAACCGGTGAGTGAATACCATCAACATTTAATGATCCTATTCTCAAACTACCCATCTGTCAGATCGAAAGGCGATATGCAGCCTTATGTCCGAGAACAAGGGGTGATGTCCCAGCTCACCACCCCCTCCCTTTCCAGGTGTTGCCTCGGTACCAATCTCCTCCATGTAACAGTATTCCTTATTTCTCCAGGAGCCTTCCCCCCACCCCAGCCCCTCCCCCTCCCCTCCCTCTCTTTCCCATCCCTGTCCCTCCCTTCGTTTGCTACATCCACACTCTGTGTACCATTCACTCCATCCAGTCAAATAGCTCTTTCCTCCCACTTCTCCCCTCCCATCCCCCTTCCCCCCTACCTGTGCCCTCACCCTCAAGTCCCTTCCCACCCTCCCCTTTAGAACAACCAGTGTTACAACCCTCCCCTAAGAGAAAGCTACTCCCCTCCCTTCCCCCCCCCCCCCCCCCGAAAAGGACCCTCAGCTTGCCTGAGCGCTGCATTTCCCTTTCTTAAACACCCCCACCCGTTTCAACATTTTCCCTTCAACTCCCCCAATACGACAGCAGAAAAGTAAAACGATCCCATCAGAGGCAAATTATACAAATAACAGTACCCCTCCAAACTTGTTCAAACTATAGTCCATTGTGTTCCTTTATTTTCTCTCTCTCTACCTCGTGCAGCCTATAAAAAAAGAACACAGGCTTCACTGCAACAAACCTCTTTAAATTACAAATCGTCCCCAGGCAACTCACAACTTCCCCACTGAGTCTTCAGTCTTCTAGCTGGCATCCAAATAAAGCTGGGAAGAAAAAAAAAAACAAAAAACCACAAACAGCCTCTCCTTCCAAATCAACAATGTCTCCCGTTTAAGAATGCCCGGGCTCCACTCCTTGTTGTTTACAGTAATCAATCTTTAATGGTTCTGCTGCTTGCAATCCCCTGCACGTCAAAAATAACAAGAAATAAATCCTAGCCTGCCTGGCATAATGTCTCCGGCGGCTCTCCACGTGTCATCAAAGGTGTTTTCAAGCCGGCTCCCTTCAACCACTCTAACATTGCACTCTATCACTGCAACCGCTCCAGAAATGAGCGCAATTCTTCTGGCTGCTCCATGAATAGAACACGACCTTCATGCAGCACTCTCACCTTTGCTGGGTACTGCAGCGAGAACCGGATCCCTTTGTTGTAGAGCTGAGAGCAGTACGGAGACACTCGTTTTCTTAGCTCTGACACCCGCGGCGAGAAATCTTGAAACATCAGCACTCCTGTCCCCTGATAAGTCAGGGTTCTCTTCTGGCGATACTTTTCCATCAGCTGGGCTTTCTCAGCATAGTTGAGAATACGAGCAATTACCGGGCGTGACTTACTGCTATGTTCTTTAAGCGCTCCGATCCGATGCACCCGCTCTGCTTTGAGACGTTGCCCTTCTGACTCAATCCCAAGCTCTTTCGGCAGCCAGACTTCTACCAAGTCCCAGAGCTCTTTATCTTTGACCGATTCCGGTATTCCCACCAGCCTGATATTATTCCGCCTGCTCCGGTTCTCATGATCTTCTACCCGCTCTTCCAGCAGTTTACACCTCTTCTCCAGAGCAGACATTTGAGAACTCACATTATTCATCAGATCCTCTTGCTGTGATATTCGTTCCTCTGCCAGTTGTATGCGGGTGCTTTGTGCCGCCATGCTTTCTTTCATCTCGTCCATAAAGACATGCAGCGCCGACAGCTTGTCATCCAGAACTGCTGCCATGTGCTTCATTATCTCTTGTATCGCTGCGTCTTGTATGGCTACCACCGGCAGATCCTGACTCTGGGTCGCCTCTCCTTTCTCCTTTCCAGACGCCATCTTAGCCACGTGGGGGGTTCCGCGCCCTTTCTGAGTACGCGGGGTCTTTGCCGGCATACCCTGAAAGCAGCTTCTGATCTTTCTCCTTTATTGCTCAATCGATGCAGCCCACGCTACCTTGTACTGGACGATGTTTTGAGGGACCAGATCGGGGGTTTGAGCACATTAAATCAGCTGATTTATAAGCGATGAGGAGGAGAGCAGCCTCGAGACGTCCGTCTAGGCTCCTGCCATCACGTGACCCCCCACAAAACTTTTGATGCATATTTTTAAAGTATAATTTTAGTATTGCATTAAAGCCTTGCTCAAAAACAAATGAAATTAAGAGCGTAGCTCTATTAGTTACTTCAGACAATGAGTCCTCCAGGATTAAAGAAATATCTTTCAAGTCCTCAAATTTCTCTTGTTCTAAAACTTCAGGAATCCCCTTGATTCTTTTTTGTCGGCAGGAAAAATATCTTATTTATTGGAGGAATATTCATCATGATCATTTTCATGGTATCTTAGATATCAAACAGTTCTATGGTATGGAGGAGTAGCCTAGTGGTTAGAGCACCAGTCTTGTAATCCAGAGGTGACCAGTTCAAATCCCACTGCTGCTCCTTGTGATCTTGGGCAAGTCACTCAACCCTCCATTGCCTCAGGTACAAACTTAGATTATGAGCCCTCCTGGGACAGAGAAATATCCAGTGTACCTGAATGTAACTCACCTTGAGCTACTACTGAAAAAAGTGTGAGCAAAATTTAATACTACTGAAAAAAGTGTGAGCAAAATTTAAATAAATATGGTAAAACAAATTCTGTAAACACTGTGAAATGCTTTATAGTCAATACCACACATGCAAATCATGCTGTCATCTGTGTCTATCCAACAAATGTGTAGTTTGGGAGAGATGTATAGAGAGGTGCCCAAACTGTTGGTTGTATTGTCATTCTAAGGATTATTTAAAACAGCATTCAAACCTAGCATCCAAAAAAGAGATAGAATGTTTATCTAAAATATTTTGCGATGTGTGACTCTTACACAGAAAAAAAAAAGCGCAAATGCAAAGTCAGAAAATGCTCGCAGTGCGGTGATCCTTTACTGAAAGGGGAAAAACATTTATACTATAACATCGGAAAGGTACATCATTTATAAATGTGCGTGCATGCAGGAAACGGGGATGCACATCCCCAACTACATCTTTACAACTGACCTTTACTGTAAACACGAATGGGAATTCAAGGGGGTGAACTGTCTCTCCAAGTTAATAAGTTCTTTTATTGACAAGCACACAATTTGAAAACTCATGACGGTTATTTTGTCATCGGTCAGCTTTTATGGGAAATGATGATGGATATGAGTGTGTTAATGCAGGGAGGTAAGCTTTTATAAATCGGTGTTGACGCATTGGGCATTCACTTTAGACTCTCTAAATTTCCTGCCGATGAAGCTTAGCAAGCTCCCGCAAACCATGGTCTTTGAAGGCAGCAGAGTACTTTCCTTACTTTTTGAACCCTGTGGAAAATCAAAACTATGTGGGGGAAATGCCTGAGGAAAAGTACTAATGCGTTGAGAGCATGATGCCTGATGAGAAAGATGCTTTCACATGCTGGTATGGTGAGAACAAGCATAAGACATTTGATTTACAAAAAAGAACTAGCTTTCTATTGTAAGAAGGATATGTATAGTTTACAAAAAGCGTGTGTCCTTTACAGAGAGGAAATTAAAACGAATCGGAGAAAATGTTTCTTCACTCAACATATAATTAAACTCTGGAAGTCGTTGCCAGAGAATGTGGTAAAGGTGGTTAGCTTAGCGGAGTTTAAAAAAAGGTTTGGACGGCTTCCTAAAGGAAAAGTCCATAGACCGTTATTAAATGGACTTGGGGAAAATCCACTATTTCTGGGATAAGCAGAATAAAATGTTTTGTATATTTTTGGGATCTTGCCGGATATTTGTGACCTGGATTGGCCACTGTTGGAAACAGGATGCTGGGCTCGGTGGACCTTTGGTCTTTCCCAGTATGGCAATACTTACGTACTTATGTACTTATGAAAATGATAGCGAGGGCTGTGGAGGTAGACAGAGAAGAAAAACAGGGGGGGGGGGCGACCCTAAAGAATTGTATAGACCTGTTCCAGTACATGACACTTGTTTCTGTGTGTATGGCCATGTTCAGGTTCATTTGTTTAAAACCAAAAACCATAGCTCTGCCGGCGGTTGACGATTATCATCGGCAGACCCAAAAGATATTCCACTGCTAGTATCTGTTGGCTGCTGTACACTGAGGACAAGGAACACATACAAATCAGGCACGCTCTAAAGGGGGGTGAAATGCAGGTGGGTGGCTACTTTCTCGACGAGTATGCCGTCATTAAAGGGGAGCGTACCACCTTTGAATTTAACGGTTGCTTTTACCACAGTTATACGACCTGCTACAATTGTAAAAAATAGAACTCTTTGAAGGGCACCACCTTCTGGTTACTCAACTGCAGAACACAGTGCAAGGCAGATTACCCAAGAAAGGGTTTAAGGTTGTTAGTATTTGGGAACATGAGTGGGACGGTTTGATTTAAACGGATAGGGAAAATGCAGCCTTTCTGAGCAGAGCCGTGTTACCCAACCTTTAGTTCGATGAGATGCCCTTTTTGGAGGCAGAACGAATGCCATGTGTCTGTACTATCAGGTCAAACAGGGTGAGAAAATACACTTTTATGATTTTACCAGCCTGTACCCTTTTGTCAATAAAACTAAAAAATATCTGATCAGACACCCCAAAATCATCTATGACCATTTCGGCCCCTTCTCCGATTATTTCAGGCTTGTGAAAATCAAGGTGATCCCCCCGCATGGAATCTTTTTCCCCATACTGCTCTATAGGGTGTGCTCATGTTCCCGTTGTGTTGCACCTGCACAGTAATGAATCAGCAGGAGAAATGTGTCTACGCTGATGGCGAAAGAGCCCTGGTGGGGACGTGGTGTACCGTAGAATTGGAAATGACTATCTCTAAAGTGTACAGGGTGGGAGATTTTGAACAGACTTCTACACAACTCTTTGTAGAATACATAAACATGGCTCTACGACAAAAGCAGGAAGCATCGGGGTTTCCTCAGTGGTGTACTGATGCTGAACAACAAAACAGATACATAGATGATTTCTACCAGAAAGAAGGTGTGCTTTTACGTGCCGATCAGATAACCGTGAACCCTGCAAAATGACAAATTGCAAAACTGTCTTTGTGGGGGAAGTTTGGTCAGAGAAGAAATCTATGAGTCATGAGCAAGCTGTATATGTACCTGTTTTCCCCCGAATACACCATGTTGTCTTGTGATCTTACAGATGAAGGTGCAGCGTGCATCCCTGGAAGCACACGAAGGAACTTTGTGCACCATCGGGTAACACTAACATCTTCATAGCCTCTTTTACAACAGTGCATGCCCAGTTAGAACTGTACAGGGTTCTTGACGCTTTACAAAAGCGCTGCCTTTATCATGATACAGACTCTGTGATTTTTGTAAGTAAGGAGGATGATTGAGATCCTCCTTTGGGTGACTATTTAGGCAATTAATGAGCGAGATCCCTAAGGGTGAGCATATCACAGAGTTTATATCGGCCAGTCCTAAAACATACGGGCACAAGCTATCTAGCAGCGAGACCCGCCTGAAGGTAAAAGGTATCACACTCAACAGCGAAAACAGTGAGAAGATACATTTTTGCAGTCTAAAGGAGCTAGTTCTGGATTACGACTTGGGTGCTGCTGAATAAACAAACTAAGATAGCCGTTCAGCAAAAAATGCTAGTGAGAGACAAGGCTCATTGGCAGGTTGAATCTCATGTAGTTAAAAAAATTCAAAGGATCGTGTATGATAAACGGGTTTTGTCTTATGGGTATTGGTTATGTTTTTACTTGACCATGCCTAGCTTTGCTGTGTTGTTACATTTTTATACATGTGTGAGAGGTTTGCTGATCTATACCTTGAATGTTTAGTGCTTAATGCCAAATAAAAAGCATTCAGATAATGCCTGTCTTCTATTTTCTTTATGTGGTGAATGGCTACAGGGAAGAGGGAGAGGTGTGTGTGGGGGGGATTCTGTGCTGTAAATGGAACTCACAGTGTCATTCTGAAAAAAACCCCATCCCCTTTCGTACTGCCGAGGGGGAGGAGTCTCAGAGTGGAGGCTATAGATCTCAATCAGAGAATGGCAAAGAGGAAAGCCTGTCCTTCTGAAAAGCAGGCTGAAAAAAAAGATGATTCAGCTTAAAAAGGTGTCCTTTTTTAAACAGCTTTAAAAACTTTTTTAAGGTGAACACAGTGCTCAAAGCCAAAAAAGATGATAAAGCTTAAAAAGGTGTCCTTTTTTTAAACAGCTTTAAAAGCTTTTTTTGAAAGAAAAAAATGTCTAATTTTTTCTTTCCTTTGAGAAATGCGCATGTGTGACTATATTCCACCAAGGCTGTAGGGGGCAGTGTCAGAAGGGTTTTTTGATGTGATTTCCTATCATGTGACCCCATCCAAGATGGCAACTAGTAGTGAAAACAGGAAGTGACGTGATGCATACGGTGGTGGCCACCATCTTGAAAAGGGGATGTAGCTATGACATCACTTCCTGTGATATAACCAAAAGGGGTGGGGTTCAGGATGAGGCTATGCAAAAAGAGGGCAGGGTTTGGGGTGGGGTTATGCAAATAAGGCAGGGTGTGGGACATGGTTATGCAAAGGGGTGGGGCCATGATGTCATATCCGGCAGTCATCCTGGGGGTGGGGAGTGGGCATGCCTTGGGCTATGATATCATCCCTGGGGTGGGGTAGGCAGGGCTTGGGCGCCTGGAAGTGGGCGTGACACATGTCAAATTTTACGAATGCTAGTGACTACCTGGGATTTCAGGTTCAAGGCTGTCCCAAAACTTGAACAATTTAATTGGATAAGGTCTGTTCAAGGGAAACTACAGTAGCTAATAAAGTCTGTTTATAACAGCTTGAGTGCGTGAAAGCTTTTTGTTCAGTATGCTAATCCCAGTGGCTACACCAGAATTTCACTTTTCTAGAAGAGCTGTGGCATAGCTAGTACTGACTAGGCCCCAGGTAGGAAAATTAAGATGGGCCCCCCTATAACACCATCTCTTCCAAGGTAGAGAGACAGGGGATGAGGGGGGAGGGGGAGAAAGGAAATCCTTTCAGAATTCAAATTATAGCTACTTAGTGCAAGGTTCCACATTAGGAGTCACCAACCAGTAAAGGTCTTGGTGAGGCTGGCCAATGAGCAGCCTGTTTTCATCATTGCCTCTGCTGGGACCCACCATGTGTTTGGAGGATCCTGGGAGGGGGGAGAGGGTAAAGAAAAATACCAGACCCAGGTGGGGGGTGGGGTGGGGGGGAGTAAGAAAAATGGAAAAATAGATGTTGGATAGAGAGCACCTCAATTCCACATCAGGTGATCCCTACCATAGGGTGGCTCTGGGCTTTTTGCCAGGCTTGGTCAATGGTAGCTATGCCCCTGCACAGCAGCATCCTTTAGAGCACTGTTTTCCATATTGGTCTTGGGGTACTCCCTTGCTAGTCGGGTTTTCAGGATATGCACAATTAATATGCA